>NC_087217.1:3664442-3676228 GCF_015104395.2 Macrobrachium nipponense | reverse complement strand
GTTTGTATGGTATTGATAATTATGTCAATAAATAACTCGACTCTTATTTTGGAGTTACATTAGTTTGATACATGTTAATCCTAGGCACACATTAAGAAAACAGCTCATGGGTAGCCAGCGTATTTCAAGTCCTCAGAGAAAGAAGAGATACAAACAGTCTCTCTTTTGGGCGGTGAATAATTAGTGATACATTTTAAAATTCACGTTAAAATAGTGAAAAAAACGTGGAAAGAGTTGACCGCTCGCTCTTCGAGTTGTCAATGAGTCTGTTTATTTCCCCTATGTTCAGCATTTTCTTGTTACTTTCAGAAGTTTCCTTTTGCCTTCATAAAAGCATTCACAGACTCCTTTGTTCACAACATTGCCTTCCTGAATTTCTGTTGACCACTTCTCGTGCATCTTCTCTTTTGAGTTTTATGTTTCAGTTGTCATGTATCTAATCCCGTAAATTGTTGTTTTTTGATGTCCTAAATTTGTGTTTACTAGTGTTCTTTTCAAGAGCATTTATCCTTTTTTTTTCTGGAAGCCGCAAACATCTCAGTGTTTTCTTTGTCATTTTTCTTTGGAAGCCGCAAACATTTCAGTGTTTTCTTTGTCATTTTTCCTTGGAATCATCCTCTACGTCATCAAGATAATCCATAAAAATTTTTTGGTCTTGTTAGAGAGGGTTGTATCATAGCGTCATGGGAAATTGGAAGGCATTTTTCTTTATAAGCGTAAGAAGTCCGTTTCTCATTTCCATCAAGCCCTTGACCCAAAGATCCACAATACTATGTGACAAATCTCACACTGTAATCACCTTAATTGTTATTGATAGCCAGAGGAGAAAGAAGATACAATGGGTGAGATTAATTAATGTGTTGTTCAGTTTTAGTCATGACTCCGTGCAGTAGGTGTAGTCACCCGTTAATTTAATTAATGCATCTGTTAAATCCAATTGCGCAAATCAGAGTATCCTGTAATATTAGAAAGGTTTGGTTTGGATTTGTAAAATATTTTCAGCATTTGCTCCATTGTAGGAAACGCGTTAAAAATATGTTGTGTAGTTCATTTTCAAGTATTTCTTAAGACTCATAGACTTTACTTTTGTTCACTTTTTACTTTGTGTACTGTAGCACAGTATACTACTTCAGGGACAGGAGTAGAGAAATAAAGTCAACGGGCAAGTACTCTTTTATTGAAAATGCAGCGCATTCGATATGTGATACCGAAACATTGCCATAATTCAATTTAATACTTTCCCCAGAGGAGAGCTGGACGTTAACTTACGTTCTAAACTCTTATTCGGGAGAGCGTGCTAGCTGATGAAAAAATAAATTTTCACTTGGACTTCTGTCGAAAATACTTAAACTGCATTAATAAAATCCTCGGAGAATACTCGAGTGTCCTTGCCAATCTGTGTTCAACATATCGTAATGTCTTCAGAAAACTAAGAACTTGATTTTTTCCCATCTCTTATGGCTGTTTTTTCGAATGTCTGAGGACCTTCAGTTGCAAACTCGCTTCTCTTTTAAGATGGATTGAACAAAATTTATTTATTCATTTATTTATTGTGTTAGGTGACAAAGATAGGCCGTAATGTACGTAGAAATCGCTCTTGTCTTGTGAGAGAGAAGAGATAATTACGGAAATTTCACATAATTCGAAGATCCAGGAAACGGAAAGTTGCACGTAGCTTTCTTTAGTTTTCAGAGACTACATTAAGTGTAGCTTTGGCCGTTTAAACCGCCCTTTAGCATTTCGTCGCGTTAACAGCCTATTTAAGAGATGAATGCAGAACAAGTCATGGTAATTAGCAAAGAAGAAAAATGTGAAGGTTAACTATTTTGTAATTAATTTTGTAATGAGATAAGTAATCTGGAGTCAATTCCTTTATATTTTTACCCAGGAATGATGCTAACTCTACTCCCTGAATATTCGTAACAAGAGTAGCGATGTTTGTTGTTTACCATCCATAAGATGTTGTGGCCAAGTTTTTCAACTAGCATGTTTATATATATACAGGGTGGACCAAAAGTAGCCTCACAGCTAAAACAGAATAAAAAATAATTTATTAAACGCATAAAATTTTTCAGACATGAATAAGTGGCACATTAATGAGTGACCACATGAAAAGCATAAAAATAAGTAGCATGTACTAATGGCACAGTATTAATTTTCTATTGAAGAGTACTTTGAATGAGAAACAGTTCATGAAGTAACTGTGAGGCTACTTTGGCCCACCCTGTATATATGATTAATATATATAATATTATTATATATTATTATTAATACTATACTTATAGTATATTATTATATATATAATCTATTATACTATATATATTATATATATATTTGTATATATATATATATTATAATATATATATGTATATATATCTATATATATATATATTTGTGTGTGTGTGTGTGTGTGTGTGTGTTTAATGATGGACAAAAATGATAACAGAATGGGTTCCTAGGGATGGCAAACGAAGCAGGGGAAGGAAGAGAAGACGATGGATTGACGAGCTAAGAAAATTTGCGGGTATAGAATGGCATAGAAAGACCATAAACAGACGAGAGTGGAAGGACATGTTTGAGGCCTTTGTCTTGCAGTGAACTAACAACGATGATTTTAAGGGACCTTTATGGATAATTAGGAAAATAACTTTTATTCAAACGAAAGAGCAGACTGTAATGAAGTACACACTAAAAGTAAGTCGTTCCATATTGACTTAAATGGAAAAAAAAGAAGTTGTGAGCAATGAATGTCAAGATAAAAGGTGCAAATGGAGAAGTGATACATTCCTGGTTTGATGGAGGTAGTATTTGGAAGATTTTTTGAATATGGAACGACAAAAGTCAGATCGTATTAGTGCAAGAATAGGAGGGATTGTAAGAAAACTTGTCAGAGTGACTGTTGGGGATGTAAGAGAGGCTATTAAGAGGATGAAGAGAATAAAGAAACCAGCAGTTGATTGGAATATAAGTCAGTTGATGCAGTACGTGGATGAAGTGGCTGACCATGGAGTATAATGAGGTGTATCTGGATGACGGACATATTGTGAAGGAATGGGCGAGATGATGCATTATAAGGGCATAGTATTCAGAATTAGAAATTAAGACAGGCGAAAGGACTGATCGGAGGAAAACTATATATGATTAGACATGGAAGAGGGTGTGATGGTCGAATGTTCAAGGTTGAAAGTAAATGGTTGAAGCTGTTTTGACTTTCGTATATAATATAATTATAGATTGCTGCCGGAGATAAAGCGTTTTCACGATGTAAACAAAGCATAGATAAAATGCACAGAAAGGAGTGGCTATTATAATATACAGTGTAGCTGAGACAATGGTGTTTTTTGTCTCCGTGCCTGTTTTATAACTTGATTATGGAGATATGTAGAAGTTAAAAACAAAAACAAAAATTAGTATTGGCGTAAAGATGGAGCTGACATTAAGATGGCTTTATCATATGGAAGGAATTAGTCACATTAGGTTGATGAAAAAAAAGCGATGATAAAAGAAAAGAAATCGTAAATTTCTGATGCCTTATGAAGAGGGAGGGCAGGAAGCTCTAAAAGTTTTTTTGGGGCAAGATAAGTTGGCAAGGCAAGTTAAATTTCTTAATTATTAAGTATAAATATGGGACTGTATAGTAAGAGCAGTGTCTAACAACTTTTGTGCCCCACACACTTGAGTCTGCTAGCGTGGGTTGGCAACCATATTCTGGCAAGCACCACCTTCTGAGTCAGTCAGCATCGTCCTTTATCTCCTGGCGACCAGTTAGCTCTCGGCAGCAGTGGGGTTCACCAACTTGGTTTGGAATAAAAACACATGGAATGGCAATCAGTTCTTTTAAAGTGAAAGGGTGCCCTGTCAGCGATAAAAGGGAAGTCTAGTGTCCTATTGGCACTTTTCCAAACTGAGGTTATGCAGTTAGATGTTACTTTGTAGGTGCCAAACCGTAACGGTTTATCCTTCGTCTGAGGTAGTTTCTGCCTAGTGGTCCTATTGATTGCCACTTACATTTTTGGAAGTCTAGAGAAGCACAGCTACTAACATTGGTTAGAGTGCCTGTTACAGAGGGAACCCCATGTACAGGTAGGATGAAATTTTGAAGACCCAGGTAGCTCTGTAGGTTTGAGGAAGCCTTTGGTGGAGTGCTGGAAAACTAAGCTGGAAACTTTTAGATATAAAATTGCTTCATTTCGTTGTCTCTCCGTACAGTTAAACTTGAAAGGTTGTCCGTATTCATTGTAATTCAATCATTGAAGAATACAGAGCATACTATATGCCCAAATCTTACTATAATGGGTGTTATGTCTGTCCGTCCGTCTGTCATTCAAGCACGGCCAAACGGCTGGTCTGATGGGCATGAAACTTGGCAGGGTTATAGTGGGGACCGCTAAGATGGTTTATAATGGGGTTTCATCCTACCCACCCCCCACCCACCCTAATTTACTAGTTTATGAAATGACAATACGTGGATATAAGATTTGGTTGATTTGAGAAAAAATCTTTTAAGAGAAAAATATTAGAGTCAGATATCAGGATAGAATGCAAAATATCTTTAAGTGAATTATGGTAGTTTTATATATATAGGTAAAATGACATTGGATGGGGGATACAGATCACATTTACGTGTTACTCTCATCACTCCGGTGTAAATAAAAATTGTTTGTTAGCGTGAGCTGATCTCCTGTGAAAACCGGATGAGTTTGCTTACGTTGATCAACGTAGATGAGAACTTTAAGACATTAGGCTGGAAATTATTGAAGATTTGCTTTAGGGAAATTAAGGGAAAGATAAAGGTGGCAGAATTTTACAGTCTTATTGCATCACACGGCTTTGGAGCTGATGATGATGATGCTAAACAAGTTTAAAAGCCATAATCAGTGGAAGGTCATTACTGTAATAAATTTTTCAATACACTATTACCCCATTTTCCCCCTTTTTTCCATATTTGATTTTGGTATGTTTGTGGATTACTGCGTTTTCCGTTCATAATTCATTATTCACTATTCGCGTAATGTGGCTTGTTGAATGGGCACTGGTGACAGGTGAATTGTCACTATTTGTATAAAGAATTCTGGACCAAGTAGATCGGGATTTTCTGTCAAGTGAAAACAGATTTCTCCATAGCAGATGGACTAACCACCACTTGGATAGAGATTTATAAATCTTTTCCATCTTTTTGCCTTTAAGTGAAGGTCAAACTGGGTACATTCATGTAGAAAATGACAATATATCTTTGAAGGGTCATGTTCAGGCGCTTATGAAAGAATTCTTACAGATTGGAGGGTCGCCAGCTCCTGTCGCCCGACCGAGCTTTCTTTATTTAAAAGTCTCTAACTTGATTCCCCTCTCCCCAAAAGAGTGTTTTGCTAGAATAAGCATCATTATTTGCTGCTCTAATTGTTTTTTTTATACATTTCATGAAATTTAATTATTAATGTGTTATTGTTTGAGGTGTTATAGCATACATTTAGATTAACTACAAACTTCAGTGGAGCAAAACGTTAGTATTATTATTATTATTATTATTATTATTATTATTATTATTATTATTATTATTATTATTATTATTATTATTATTCTTTAGTTGAAAACTATGGAACAAGCCCACAGGGGCCATTGACTTGAAATTCAAGCTTCCAGAGAATATGGCGTTCTTTAGAAAATAAGTGGAAGTAAAGGGAAATACAGAAAGAAGATAGACCACTTATTAGAAAAGAAATAAATAGATAAATAGGTAAAAAAGTATCAAAATACAAGAAGAATACTATTAGGGTAGTAATACATTGCAAATGTATTGCATTAGTGATTGAACTATTTGGCCCTGTGTCTGCATGCTCTCTTTTGAGGAAGCCAGTCTCATTACACTTCCCCCTTATTTAATATATACAGATATCGCCGTTTGGTAATGGGTCTTGTGTTGTATTTTGTATAAACACCTTGAAGGTACCCAAGTGAAATATTTTTGAAATTGTATTTTCTGTACCCAGAAGAATTTAAAAGCATAAATTTTATATTTCCAAAATTAAACTTAATAACATGAATTTAAAAATAAATCATACCAGAGTTGAATTATATCTGAATTCAAAGAAATAATGAGCTTTCTAGCTGAGAAAAATTCGTCATTTTTTTTCTTCTTTTTTTAGCTGATAGGTAAGATGGGTGAAAGAAGAGTGAGGGCTGTTAGCTAGCTAACCGTGGTAGGGAATAGTTTGAAAAGTTAAGTATTAGTAAGAGTAATGTAAAGTGTAGTTTATCCACAATTATATTTGGGTAAGGGTACAATTTTCTAACTAATATTAACATAATACAATAATGATTATACATTATATTCGTCATTTAACTTACATAAAGTGTAAAAAAGTGGTATCCATTCGAAGTCCACGGTTGTATGTTGATCCGTTGCTGTTTATTGGTCTTAGTGGTTGAAGCACTAGCTTCGATGGAAACGGGCTTCCAATTGTCATGAAATGATCTCAAACTTAAGAAGTATTTTTCCCCGACAATTGCCATTCTGAACTGTATTGTTTTTTATACAAGAATTCTTCAGTTTGATTTTCACCTCGGTAACATCTGGCTTCATATATTTCTTGTGATTTGTGTTTGGTTTCATTTTATTTGATTTCCTATCCTCTTAAGGTTTAAGTTTTGCATTTATACTTTTCCATTCTTGTAGTTCTTTTATGATTGCCTGTTTTTATTTTGTTATAGTTTATAAATAAACCTGTTTTGTTAACAGAAAAAAAGAATTAAACTACTCATTGTTCTCAGGTTAGTCAATTTTTGCGAGGCACTTTTAAGGTAGTATTTCTTTTAAATCGGAATATGGATTCAGAGAAGATCACATCTTATGTTTATTGATTACATTGTTACCTAGTAGCCGTGTGAATGTGTTACTTCTGCAGTTTCTGAACCTTTGGACGAATCGAAAAAGAGAGCGAACTTTCAGCTGTCCGCTTCTCCCAGTCTTTCCCAGCTAATGGGAGTTATTACCAGGATAAACTAGAACACATATTTGATTGCAAATAGGAATTAAACATTGACTTTGATAATATCCCATCGGGAGGCAAACGTTTCAATAAACCCTTGCTTGCATTCACAAACATACAAATGCCCCCTGACATGCATGTGCTTGTGTCCACAAATGGATGAAAATCGTGACAGAAAGGAATAGCTTTGCGTCCTGATAGGCAATATAATCAAAGTTCACCGAGAAAATCTTTTATCGATATTGTAATGCATAATGAAGCACAATCTAAGGGTAACTGTCGACTAACGACTTTGCCGATATCAGCCATTGTTATTGGCAATTCCTCTCTCTCTCTCTCTCTCTCTCTCTCTCTCTCTCTCTCTCTCTCTCTCTCTCTCTCTCTCTTTTACAGTAAATTGTTTATCGAATATCAATAGATGTTTTGTATTGCGCTGGAAATGAGAGTATCTCGTTTTCAAATTATAACCTCTCTCTCTCTCTCTCTCTCTCTCTCTCTCTCTCTCTCTCTCTCTCTCTCTCTCTCTCTCTCTCTCTCTCTCTCTCCTCCTAAGTCATCTTTCCTCCTAAATACCTTGAATTTAATGAAAAGATGATCAAGATTGGTAATGAATTTCTTGATGCCTTCCGGATGTAAGTGGGTGTACCGTTAGAATAAGTGTTGCAATTATGTGTACTAGGGAATGTTAATTATTTGCAGTTTCATTTGAAATGGGTGACGGAGGGGGGTGTTGTATTTTTTTATGCCAAACACAATTTCCGCCTTATGGCTGGGTCTGGAAATGAGGAAAAAATATTCATCACAGTAGGATGGCAAAGTAATTAAAAAGTTCTCAAAATTACAGAAGGGAATGTGAAGAACTCTGGTAAATGGAAGTAAACGAATAACCGTTACATTGGCAAAGAAGGCCCAAACAATAGATAAACAGTTTAGCAATGAATATAAAGTAGACGAACATTTTAAACGATTTGAAAAATAAAAGCTCGTTGTTAATTTTCTATGATCGGGAGAAGGACAACCAACTATCTTGGGATAAAAGCTTTTTTTTTTTTTAAAGCAAAGCCTCAAAGTTGTTAGAAAAGTAAGAATGACTGACAGCCATGCACATGATTTCAAATTAAGACTTCCAAGTAAAGTACTTGGATGATGTGCAGTGAATGAATTAGTGAAAAGGGAACACTAGCAGATGAAAGACAATTATGTAAGTGGCAGTTGATGTTGAAATGGTAACTTAACAACCAATATGAGTAGATCGGGAAATGATTACAGGCCTTACCAAAGCAGGTCAGATGTGCAGGTGGGGAGTTGATTTAACAAAAATCATTCACAGATTAAATGCAGAAATAGGAAAGCAATTTAATACAATGAACTAGGTTGAGCTTCATGACCTCAAGTATTTACGTAACAAAAATAACTTGCCAAAAAGAAGATAAACAAGTTATCTACTTATAATCATCCACTTATCGAAACAGTTCGCTTATGCAATAACAGATGACGCAAATGAATTTCTAGAAAAAAGATTCATATTAGTAGTAACATAAATGGTGAGCCAATAAATTTTAGCACAGGTCAAAGTTCACTACATTATCCAAAGAATCCGCCAGTAATAATGCCAAGTTTTTAAGGTGAAGCAGACATAAATGCACTGTTGCTGAGTGATTATAAAACCAATAATTGCCTTAGGCAATAGAATAAAACATTCAAAAAATTTTCGCTTTGATATTAAGAAATCACGAGTCCAACGAATGGTTAATTAAATAAATAGCAAAAAATAATCGTGTGGAATGGAACACCCAGCCAAGAGATGTTAAGATTTGAAAGTACAAATCAAATAAGAACGGAATTGAATCGTCATCCATCGGTAATCAGCTGTTACGGCTGAAGAACAGTTTAACAGACATGGACAAAAAAGGTTAATCATGCAAATTGCATGCCATCGGTCGCTGAAGGTCAGATTGATAATTGGACTTTTTTTTTTTTTGTAGTCTCAAGTATCTTAGACTGTCAAGAGAAAAATGGAAATTTTTCGATGTTTATGCTTATAACAAAAGTTAGTCTAAATGTTTATCCGGCCAAAGTTTGTAAGCTAAATTCGGTAACTTCCAGGTATGACGGGCGAATCCAAATGATGTATACCAAATAATCTGACCACGGGGCATGCAAAATAATGATTCGCTGGTGTTGTAATAAGCAAAGACACCGAAATTTTCCTTGATCTTCATATCAGTGATATCTACTTAACGTACTGTTGGGAATATTGTGAACTTGATGAAATTCATGTTATTTATCGGTTGTTTGGTAGATAAGGAATAGCTCAAATGTGTTATAGTCTGCAGTTGGAGCTTTGATATAATAGTAGTATTGGTTTATCTGGCCTTTTCTGTAATTACTGTCCAGTATGAAACCGAAGGTGGACTTTAATTTGGCTCACGATTTCATTGATTTTCTTGTTTTCTCCTTCCAATTTCAAACCTTAAAATATGGGAAAATATTTTGGGCATTGAGGTTTACAAGTTTTTTTTCAGAGATCTTTAAAATGTAATTTTTAAAGACGCTATATCTCTGAGATTTGAGACCTTTTCTCCTTTCAAGCATGGTACCACTGCTAGTTCTATTACCATTGTTCAGACTTTTGATGAGTAAATTTTTCGTGTTATTTCTGCAAAATCTTGTTCATAAGCTTTGGCATGCGCAAATAGGCGAGACAGTTGCTTTTTTTCAGTTTTTTTTTTATTTTGGCAATGCTCTTAAAGTGGTCATCGCTAGCGGGAGGATCCCTAAGCGGCCGTGATAGTGCTTGTGGAGGAACGCTAAAGACCCTTCGTTCTTGTATACAGCTTTTAGTCGGTGCTGAGTAGCGGACAATACCACTCGTCCGCACCCCTCCTGGCACCAACTCCTCTCCCGACCGTGGTGGCTCTTTGTGCCCGGTAGAAAGAATGGTTCAAAGTGGACGCATAATAGACTGCTCAAAGTGGGTAGAGGGAAAGGGGGGAGGTTGTAGAGTAGTAAATGGGGTGCAGGAAAATGAGAAATAGAAAATGGCATTCATGCTGAGAGTCAAAGAGATGTGAATAATTAAGGGGCTGAAGGAGCAGAGACCAAAAATTTCAAGAGGTAAACATAGATCAAAACATTCTTGATTTGTAATGAAACGGGATTTTTTTCATTTATTCAAATTAGTGCACATGAAACGAACAAAAGTATATTCCTATTATGTGCCATTATGCTGCCGTGTGAAACTGCTAATTAATTTATAACGTGGCCTAAAATTGTGTTAGACTTGTGGGTTTTCTTGTGCTTTTCATTTTTTCACTTTGGGTTGTATTCACGATAAAATATTGTGCTCTCTTTCTACATTTACTTTTTATCTGGTCTTTTTTTTTTCTACCCCTCCCTTTAAAGGATATTTAGTCATTTATTAAACTTCAGTTCTCTTTATTTTACCGTATATTATGAAATATGATCACCTCACTCTCATTCGCTATTGTGGGACGCGGCTCCTTCCGGGTGAACTATTCACCCAGCTGCTAAATTCTTTGCACACCTTCGTAGGACCCTCAGTTGTTTTTTCCCGAAAAAAAATATTTTTTGTTCAGCTTTTTTTTCTACGCATAAATTCCAGCATCCCTTCGAGACTTGACTAATATATGCAGCGTCGCCCTCCAAGCCCTGTGCCAACTCATGGATTCTCTCCTTCCATTTCGCATTCAAGGGATTCTCAGCTTTTCGACCCTTTGTATCCATTCTCTTAGCTCAGCATTAACCCCTCATGCATGCAAATTCTTAGTTACACAAACAGACACGTACGTTCTCTCTCTCTCTCTCTCTCTCTCTCTCTCTCTCTCTCTCTCCATTGAACAATCTAGAATTGAGAAAATATCGTAAATAAACGTTTATATATATATATATATATATATATATATATATATATATATATATATATATATATATATATATATATATATATATATATATATATATATGTATATATATATGTATGTATGTATGTATGTGTTCCAGCATAACCCAGAAATGCATTAGGCAATTTCAACCAAACTTGGTATGCATATGACGTACAATCTAGAAAAGAATACTTTTGGGGTAAGACATTACATACACCAAAGGGAGTCGAGGAGGGGGTGACAAGGACTTACTTGAACCCAATAGAGTATATTTAGTAACTAAATATACTCTATTGGTTTATCATACATCATTTCGCTATACATATCACTATCTAGAAAAGAATATTTTTGGTGTAGGAAATCACTGGCATCAAAGGGAATGCGGGTGGGTTACCACGGGAAGGGTGTGACATGTAAAAAAAACAAAAAATTACAGCTATAATAGCTAATCAACAGTTTTCGAGGTCGCTGAGATGTATGTGACACTCCCGATGCCCTATAAGTCCAAGGTCAGCCCCGATATGAAGGGGGGGTGAGAAGGGGTGAAATATAAAATGTAGGGCAATGTAACTAAAGCAATTATTTTAACACAAGAGAGAGAGAGAGAGAGAGAGAGATGCACTGTTGGTTGTCAACCAAGAGTTTTCCAGTGGGTTGGTCAGGTATACTTGTGTGTATATATGCATATGTATATAGGCTATATATTATATATATACACACACGTTTATGTGTGTGTGCGTATTTGCGTATCCACACCGTAAGGAAGGATGTTAACAAGAGTCGTGATTGTAGTCAGGAGGTAGCAAATTCCTCGTTTAGATTTGCAAGACCGACACATCTTCATTGTGCATACTTTATAGGCTAGATCGGGACTAGAGAGACAGGATATAGATTA
>NC_087217.1:3631942-3659442 GCF_015104395.2 Macrobrachium nipponense | reverse complement strand
AGAGAGAGAGAGAGAGAGAGAGAGAGAGAGAGAGAGAGAGAGAGAGAGATGGGTTGGTTTTGCTTGGCCATTACCGATTACTCTCTTATACCTAGAGTCTCTCTTCTTCAAGTTGCTAGGCGCATGGAGGATAGCAACGGAGTTCACTCATATCCGTGTAATTCATTCTTTAGTTTTAGGTCCACTCCCTTTCGTTTCAAAATTGCAAAGTAGTATTAGGTTGTAAGGACACAAATACTGCATCACCTTTTACATCGTAAGATATTCAGACCTTCATTTCCTTCTAAGAATTCATAAATAATCCAGTTCTGGCTTATTCTTTGAATTTTGTTAGATGAATGGTCATTTTGTTAGATGGAGAGTATTAGTCATTCATTTTGCTTCGGAATAACAGTCGCAGATTACCACGTTTAAACTTACAGCAAAGGTGTCTCCTGATCCACGAAAGATGGCACAAGCCTCGCTTCAACTTATCTTGTATGTATGTGGAAATTGCTAACTTGAGTATCAACCAGTCTGACCAGCCATTCAGCTGCTTGACCAAAAGACTGTAGGAATCTTTTAATTTGTGCCTCCCATTTTGTCTGATGGCCTGTTTTCACGGGATTAGAATTTTCGGTAACAGTTTTGTACATTATAGATTTCATGATAGGCATTTCACTGGCATACTTATTAATGTATACCTAAAATGCGAGCGCTTTGAAATAAGTAAATACCTACAAATTAAAATTAAATACGTTAATTTCTTTTTGCTACCAAACGGTATACGTAAGTCTCCCGCAATAGCTTTTATGTCTGTGAAATAAATAGCCAATTGTACAGGCACTGCAAAATGATTTTATTTCTATGCGTTATGAATTTCGTTCAGAGTGACCCATGATCTATGCATATCATGAGCGTCGATGAAGCTCTCTATTTTCGGCAACATGGCCTATGCAGGTGTAACATTTTAGAACACTTTAGGATCCCTCATTATAGATGATCTGTGCTGCGTTTTGCCTTTATCCTTTATTAAGCTGCAGATTAAGTTGGCCATGAAAAATTTGGTATATAACAATTACCTCAGGATAATGCCCGCTCCTTATTTATCATTTGATACTGTAAATAGGAAGTGATTAAACAACGGATTATTGTTATTACGCACGCATGGAATTTTTATGTGATTAAAGTTTAACTTGGAATGCTCGTGCGATTTTGGTCCGTGTAATCTATACTTGTTTCCATTATATAGGCATCGTATTTTTTGGTGTTTGGGTCAGTGGCCTATTGGCACGGATAATTTAATGAGGTACCGGTGTTTATTTTAATTTATGAATTGGATAAAATAATGCCATGTCGGATTTTTGGTATATTTAAACATTTTCAAGAACGTGATTTAATAATATGAAATGACGTATAATCAGAAACAAGAGTATTTACACATTTTATTTCTGTTATAAAGTGCGTTATGTGGATTTCAAGTGAAATATGTTTTAATAGTAAGGTAGTTCTCCTTGGACTGAATCGTGGATGAATCCATAAAGTCGAAATACTTCCATAATATCAGCTGCTTCATTTAAGTATAAAGGCTAATCAGCAGCACTGAACCTATGTACACCGACTGTGCCATTCACTTCAAAGTAAAACTTGTTTCTTGAATTTTAAATCTCTCTCCAATATTTCTTCCCAGCACATTCTGTTTTATTCTCATTCTTCTGAAGTTGGATTTATACACTTTTTAGCCAACAGTCTGTCATCCATTCTTTACCATATTACCAAAGTCATCTCAACACATTGTGATGACCCATCTTTCACCCATGCTAACCGTTTTATCACTTCATCTACTTACTTTCACATTTCTCATCCTTCCAGCTCTTATGATATATTCTATGTAAACAGTTAATCCTAAATCATTCAACATTTTCTTTCCTTTCATGTGCACTGGATGACCATACTTTATTTTCATAAGGGAGAGTTGGCGTAGGAATCACTTCATAATTCCCACTCAGTCTCATTCCAGTCATTTGCACTCGCCTTCTACCTTCCTTCTCTATGACTCCCCACTGTTGTCATTCTGCCATTATCCCATTATGCTTTGTGTTTCTCCCCAAATAGCACTGTGTTTCAACTGCTTCTGTTCTTCCACCATCCGCTTTAACATTAACCTCTCTATCGTCGTAATTTATTCACTATCCCTAGTGAGCACTGTACTATCAGCTGAAGCAACCGTTCCCTATTTTATTCACAGCTCATTATCTTATCCCATAGCTTATGCCTTACTCTGTCACTTTAGGTAGTTAAGCAATTATTACATAAAACAGCCTTATTCCATATACATATATTAGCAGTTCCTTTGCTTCTATCATAAAACTTTCAGTTGCTCTCAATAATGAAACGACTAATTTTGTATACCGAACATCCTCAACTTGGGGTCATCACCTTTTTATATGATTTTTTCCTCTAGCATCTTTTTCACTTTACTTTCAAACATTTCATATAATTATTTAATTAAAAACAATTAACCCACACCCCCTCTTCCATGTTTAAATCAACACTTTTCTTTTTCCATCAATCCTCGTGTCACGTCGTACTTTCTCACTCAAAGTCATGGTGTACGCCTTCTTTGGTATACTATGTAATCTCATGCCCCCTACTATTTACATTCTTTTTTTCTGTCAGCTTCACCTTTAAACAAAGGAACAAATATTCCTTTCATCCATTGCTTCAGAACTGTGCCATCATCCATGCACCCCTTACAAACCTTAGCGAGTCGGTTACAATTTAATTACAGCACTACACAATTTCTCATTTAATTTCTTTTTCCAAAAGTCCTTTATCATATTTAGCCCACTAGTTTCCGTGCCTCTCATTTTTCTTCCCTCTGACTTGTTTCTTGGTTACTTTGCCCGTCTGTTATACCTGTACATATATTTTTATTCATGTAACCACCACTTATGAAATTTTTTCGTTACATTAAGTACTCATTACATCATCTCCTCTCTTATTTTCTTCCTCTTCCTTCCGACCTTTAATAAAGCATTCCTTGTTCATCATAAGATTCCAATCTCGAATTTACCTCCAGTTCATTAACCTGGACTATTTACATCCATCTTCACCTGAGTAAATTACATTGACAGCCACCTTTTCCCTCCCTTCTTCTCCAGGAGGCTATGCTTCTATCAGTGTTAACTATCAAAAAGATATTGATCTGATAGACAACCAGCCACTCTTCTTCTCACAATTACATCCGTGAACTTAACATCTAATCTGTATTAATTGGTAATCTAGCATACTTGTGAGTATTCTTACTAGAAAAACGGATTTAAAAAAAAAGTCCCATTCTAAACACTTCTTTAGAAACCTACAGCCAAGTTGTCCACAACCGTTCACAAGGCGCTTCTCTACCCTGGGAACTTATAATCTCTAACAAATGTCACTTCTTATGGCATTAATTTCCAGGTTGTACTACATTCTAAACACTTCTTTAGAAGCCTACCACCAAGTTGTCCAGAACCCTACACAAGGTGTTTCTCTACCCTGAGTACATATTATAATCTCAAACCATTGTCACTTCTTATAGCATTGACTTAAGAACTGCAGGCAGTACTGCAATTCTTTTAAAGAGTTCAATTTTCGAGCATTCCATTGAGAGTTAGAGATGTGTATTTCTGGTGATAAAGTTCACTCTCGACGTGGTTTGCTGAATAACCACTGGTTCCATGCAACGTAAAAACACCATACAAACAAACAAACAAAAAGCATGTAGTACTGCTTGCACATGTTATATTGACCTTTAATTACTCGTATGTACTTATTACAGAAAAAATTTGCGTCCTATGTAAGTTGAATAGTATTAACCAAACTTGTAGGCCGGATCCTCTTTTTCTTAAAGGTATGAAATCGCTGACAGAATGATTTTCGATATTTTAGTTTCCGTTTATTTGTTTATTTGTTTAAAGGCTAAGAATTCATGATCTGTATACACGAGTTGACACGAATTTAGACCTGCAAATAGAAGGTTGCTGATTCGAATTACACTCGCATAAGTTTGTTTCAGGGAACGTGATTACTTATTGACAAGAATGGGACCGAAAGGACGAGAATTTTACTTGAATGAATTAGTGTTAACACATATTTTTTACTTCATTTCAGTATTTTACAAATATGCTCCAGGGAACAATACTTGGCCCTGCAGTGGGCATTACCCCTCTCCGATTGTATGAAGTTCACAGAGATCTATTGTTGTTATTTTTTCATTCATTGTAAAAACCTTTAATGGGGGATCTTAAAGGGCCTTGATTATTCTGAATGCGGACGTCGAACCCAGGCAGTACAAAAGCTTCTTCTTTTCCTCCTTCCTGTGTATTTTGCCAGACATTCGCATTGAAAAATCTAGTGAAATTCTTTGCCGGAGCAGCGCGCAAATTTAGGAGCCATTTCATCCAATATAAAGACAGCGGGTCCCAATCGTGCAGAAAGCTTCGCCATGCATGAACTGCATATATCATATCTGGGGAAATTTGGCCTCCGGCTCTCCCTTCCTCCGCTGACTTTGAAAAGAACACCAGGCAGCCATACTAATATGATGCGTCATTTTCTCGACGTCATTAATAATGACGTTTGTTGAAAAGTTTCTTTGTTCTGTTCCCATGGAAATTCCTGAGATTTACATTGAGAGTTTTAGTGTATGTAGGTATATTTTTTTTTTAATGCACGAGACTATCTTATTACCAGTTTTGTTATTTATTCTGTATTCGAAAAAGAGGCTACATGAATGTGATTTGAAGAGGAATTACACCAAGTTAAATATAACATAATTTTGTTTACAAAAATGTCCCTGAACGTGGCGTTTCCTTTTGCTCAAAATGAACCCAGTGTCCTTTTGTTGTTGATTCCTTCACCATGACCAGAGGCGGACAAAGTTTATATCACAGGTAGAAAAACTGCAACAGCTGAATATTGTTCGAAAGCAGTCAGTAAACGGATAAAGGGGAACTCGCTTGGGAAATTAATGAAGTAGTGTCAAGTGCCTTAATCTTCTTTATATAAGACCGAACAATAGTTAGGAAATACGCTGATTGTGAGCTATGAAATGCATCCGGGAAGTATTGATATATTTCCAGGGCCTTTTCATATAGTTGTTGCCCAGAGCGGAAAGTTTGTTTCAGTTTTCTACTACACTTTCTGTTTATGTTGAACATATACTTGATATTTAGGGGTACCAAGTGGCGATTATGTATTCTATAAGAGACACTGTATTTTGATGTAACTAGTATTTAGAAACATCTTATTCCGAATGGGATCTTTCGTTATGATAACTTCAATGGCTCTTCAGTATTTTGTCGTCTTTTGGGAAAGTAATTCATTCATAAACAATTATAATTCGATAAGTTATATATTATATATGGTGACTCCAAAAATACAGTAGTCTGCTACTCCAGGCAGTAATGAACGTATATAGTGGTTTTAAGCCTGATATAGAGGAAATTTATGTATGGCAAATGCTAGTGTCTGTCCGTTTATAAAGAACTAATCGACTGTGGTTGATAATGTCTGTCTACTTGAGAAACAAGACCGAAGGATTAGTAAATGGTCGGTATACCCAAGTAGATGATGTATTGTTAAGCTTGATATGGTAATATCTAAATAATACAATTTTATTTTTAAAATCGTTCATGGTAGCAGTTTACTGGGGATATCTTTTTCTTTAGGTTAATCATTTCTGTATACTTTGTTCAAGTCTTGTGTATTTATTACGGAGATAATATCATCATTCCAAAGTCTTTTTTTAACGCTTTTCTGTGAGGCTTGACGCATGCTCATTGAGGAAAACAAGTTCCGTCTTCAGCAATAAGTCACCATAATTTGAAATCTGTCAGTAACGGAGAATATGAATTTAATATTTTTCTTATGCTCAGACACTGGGTGTACTAGTAGATCGAGTTAATGCGTTGCCTTCATGGGATTTTACTCGAAAATATGTGACATAAGTCAAGTTATTGTGCTCCTTTGAAGTATACTTTCTGAGGAAAAATTTGAACTCATTGGAGGATACGCAACCTAGTGCATCATAACTCATATAAGTACAGTTAGGAAACATCAAATGAAATATAAAAAGGAAGATTTCCAGCTTCAGTTGCGAAAACAAACTCGAAGAAAATAAGTTGTCAATTACGCCGCTAATTTAGATATTCCTTGAAGTGAAGAAAACTTTCGATGGATTATCAGTTTGCAGGTCTCCTTAACGCCTTGTATTTCGTAGCCAAGGAGCAAGGCACGTAGACATCCTAAAAGAATACACCACTCACATGTGGGAAACAAAATTTAGGTAACTTTCATGTGAAGGCTGAGCCGCAGCAGGAAATTAGCGTCTGTGCCCTTTACGAGCACCAACAATTTACCGGAATGTTGATCATTATATGGTAAATGAACGGTGAAATTTATCATCACAATCCTTTGGATGGTTGGATGTCTATTACAAATTTGCAGTGAATGGAAAATCCAATTAGAGAGCATTTCGTATCTGGTCTGTTAAATAGACTAATACATTTGCGTTTTATATTATTCATGGCGGAGATAATAATGTGAATCACTGGAAAGCATGTTTCAGGGAGAAGTTCTTCCTTTTTTGCATTATGGTACTGTTGTTAGAATAATTCAGTTCTGTAATCATGCATTTCTTATTGTCCTGCCTGTACAGTTTTAAGGAATGTCTGTCCTTTTTTTCCTGTTTGTGAGCGAAATTCGCCTCTGTACTGGAAATGGAAAAAAATATTCTGTAGATATGTTGTGCTGGTTTTTCATCGGTGTATATGCTCTGGTGTAGTCCAAAGTATTTTTGCCTGTAATGTCTTTGCATTTTCATCACCTTTCCAATGAAACAGCATCGGCTTCAGTGAAATCAAGTTCAGCATCAGGACAGTTAATGTGTTCATTAGCGAATGGAGGGACATGTTGAACCTTCATTATGACAATATTTGGACGTCGATAACATTGCTCGAATTTTATCAATGAAGAGAGAGCTTTGTCGCTTAACACTCTCCTGCCATACGCGTAGTGTATGAAACTACCATCTGGGTAAACTAGGAAAGGATGGGATTGATATGTCACGGACAATATGATTTAGATAATTATGGATGTGTCATAGATAAGTTTACTCGAAATTATACTTCACCAAGTTTGTAAATGTTTTGTTTACTGTTATTTTAGAACCTATACTTTAATAGAAATGTATGGCAGTTTTCCTGACCTCGCCAAAAGAAATGAAATAAATGAAATATGAAAAATTGTTTGTATGAAAGGAACTTGGGTGAATATTCATTACTTTTAAATGCAGAGTGAAAAAATATTTCCGTTGAAAAAATGCTTCAAAACTGTTCCTGTGTGAACCTACCATTATTTTGGACCCAGCAAAATTCCACATGAAAATTAGACTCGTAAATATTTATTGTTTAATCGTCTCTATTGATAGCGTAAAATGTGTTTAATTTATTTTGAAAAAGACATGTATAAAACTGTGTTGTTATTACCATCCGTAATAATGATATTTATAGGAGAGCTTTCAAAATTTACCGATTTACATTAAGAGGATTGTGTTAATCGTCTCGTGTTTTGTTGCCTCACAGAAAAGGGCTTTTCCCCTACAATGACGAAATTTCCAATTATTTCTCTGCCGTTTTACCCCTGAGCTTGTTTTATGTTTTCCTTCGAAAATCATATTGTTTTCATCGGGAAAAAATCGTCCCAACAATGAATGTTTTCTTCAATGTTGTTTTTTCCTTCCTCTCTCCTAAAATTGGACCGTTTTGATTTTCCTTAGAGAATTGCACATGTCAAGAGTCCTGGTTCTTAAAAAGTAATGTGTTTTCATTTTTGTTAACTACTACATGAGGTTATCTTTGGCAGGAAAGTGTCCATTGTTAACAAGAACAGCTTAAAATTCTCAATAGTATAATGTGTTAAAAAGGGGGGGTGGTGGTTTGGGAAGGTGGAAGCTTTTAAGTCTGGCAGCATTTGTAGTTTGTTTTCTATTTTTTATGCAACAGTGAGAGGTATTAAACCTTTTGGTTTATCGTGTCACTGATTTGAGAGACTGCCTCGTTGTAGTTAGTTAGCTGGTCTCTCGAGTAATTAGTGTAGGGAGGGCTGAAGATCCCTCGCAGCCCAACCTTTTCCATTACATTGAATTTCATAGTGTAAAGGTGGCTTCCCTTGGCATCGTCCTGCGAGAAGGGTTCTTACCCCGTCATACTTACGTAGAGATTGAGTTGACTTAGGCGGTGTATGGGGAGATCTTGTGCATCATTTTTAGTTGATTCTTTCAATCTCTCTCTAACGCTGAATCTAATATAGTCCTCTGCAACAGACGAAATTGGCAAACATACTCAAGATTAAAGTAGAATTTCCTCCTTTTCCGCGGCCCCATTAACTGACGATTTGTATGATTGTTAGGTGCGCTTCAGTGCATCTGAATATTAATTACATTCCCCACAAGGTTAACGGCTTGTGGCCACTGAGGGAATACGACGCAGGAGTTATGCAGGAGGATACAGAATATGCACCGGCCACCGAGGCATTGAACACCTGATCTGCAATTTTCGAATGTATATTTATCGTGCAGGAGATTTGCCTGAACATCTCTAAAGTTCACATTCTAATTATGAATAGAATAAGGACTTTAGAGATGTAAAATTATTCTCGGTCAAGTAATTAATTTTATAACTGTTTAAAAAATAAAATAAGGGTCAATACATTTTTAAGATTTTCACGTCTTTTTTGATTCGTAACTTTTCAAAAATAAACAAATCGGCAAGTATAAGCACATTAGATTACTCTTCCTTAACGCTGAGATAAATCACTGTTCAACGAGTAAATGTGAAGAAATAATGAAGTGTCAGCAATGACTAATATCTGTCACGTCGTAACGCGATGTAGGATTAGATCTGTTGCCGGAGATGACGTTCCTGTTATAAGAGTGTAGATGGAAATGTTAGGTGTTCCCTCCAGGGATGGAGGAATCCCACATCATTTGAATTATTCATGGAAAATTTCAGTATTGGGGAAACTAATGTACGAGATAATCCCGTATGGTGTTTGGTTTCTTTGTTGCTTAAGCGTGTTCGTTTATTCCTGTCTCGATTTGAGACTTTCCTCCAATAACAGGAAGGTTCAAGTGACTTTATCAAGCATCAAGTTGTATATTTAGCTTCGTGCATTCACTGCCAATTATCTTTAATAAAAGTGAGTTTTATGAATACTTCATGATGATGATTATTTTCCAAAAAATCCCATTATGAGTAATGTAATCCTTGTTGTCATTATCGTAACTACAGTATGTAGCCTCTAGATATTTTCTGCTCAGAATAATAAAAAAATTGAAGCATTAAAAACATATTGTAGAACATAACACTGAGATTATTATTACCGAGAAGCAAATTATACGAAGTGTATCGTGAGTTTAATTTACTGTAAGAGTTATTAAACTATAGTAATCTTATTTGATGTTTGGAAGATTGATTATTTATTGTTTTAAGATCCATTTCATTCACGTAGTATACCAAACAGTAGTTCTGCGTTTTTTTTTTGTATAGATAAATATCCTTCAAGAATAATATTATTAGTCATTAGTTTTTGCAGGGATCATTAGAAAATATTTAAGTTGCTTACAGTAATTGAAAGAATGTTCTTTATAAAATATATGTATGTATGTATATATATATATATATATATATATATATATATATATATATATATATATATATATATATATAATTTTCCCCCGCCTGGAAATATTTTGTTCTTTCATTGTACTCGTATCTTTCGCAAACATCAACCGTTTGATACTCTGTACAAGACCTTAATTTTTTTTTTTTATTTCACAGAACTTTTCGGTTCTTACATCACTCCATCTATGAAGATTTGCAACAGTCAAGGGATACTAACATTCATTTTCACATTTGAAGATTTTAATACGTATCGCTTCCGTCACTCTTAACAACTCTCTTGCATTGCATATCAATTCCATCCACACAGCACTGCCTCTCATAGTTTTAACTTAAGTTTTTTCCTTTCCGAGGTTGGCTTTTATAAATTTTTCGCTCTACTTTCAGACTTCTCATGTAACTATTTCATAGCGAACTGTTGATTCATACACCTTTTCCTTCTATAAGCCGACATTATTCCTGACTTACCAATTCCTCTGTTGTCTGTCTTACTTTCGTAATCCAACTGGTTTACTAAGTAATATTATGCCCGTAAATTCTGTTGCAATCTGTCAACTTTACCTATATATCCCTAGGAATAATTATTACTTTCCCTTATTCCTTTCGAACCTTTCCCCTCATCCTGACATACCTTACAACTTTGACTAACCAACCACACTATAATCGCAGCATCTCAGTAAATATCCACCTGGCGTCTTTCCAGTCTTCAACAAGTTCATTCCTTTTTTTGTGTCCTCAACAATCACTTCTACAACCATCTCAGACTTCCACTAACCCCATTCCATTCTTGGAGTCATTCAGCTCAGCTGGTCTCCTATCTTCCATTTTGAATAAATCTGAGAATTATCCATTCTGCCAGCCTAGAACTGCATTGATTATATGGAGCTTTTTCTGATTTGTATGTTTTATTTTAGATTACTTTTTTCATTAACTTCTTTGTAGAACAGATTATTACCGTCCTCATGGTTGATGAGCACTTCCTTCCCCTTCTATATTTATTCCCGTCCTTCTTTTCCCTCCCACATCTTCCTTTCCCTCCCACTTCCTAACTATCTTATCCATCCTCCTGTATAACTGAACGGCATCGTCTTCGCTTTCATGCAGTTACCTCTCAAATAATACCCTGAAAAACGTTTGTATAGCTTGCTGCAAATAGGAGAGATGAATGTAGGATGCAAGGGACGCTATTGCTAGTGCAAATTTAGTTTGCATTCGATTTCTGTTCTGCGTCATTCAAGGTGTTCGATATATTTTTCTCTTGACTGACAGAATACCAGTTTTAAGGCTCTCTAGAATCGCCTTTTCTGTGTATAACTCCAACAGACTTGAGAGATGACTCATGCATTAGTATAGTGCCCACGGAGGATGTTCTATTTTTTTTTTCTCTTTAGTTTTTCATATTTTATAGGTGTTACTTGTGTCAGGATATGAAAAGATACCTTAACTCTCTCTCTCTCTCTCTTCTCTCTCTCTCTCTCTCTCTCTCTCCGATGCACACACACAATAGCTAATAATAATTTCATACCAAAAATACGTGGATGCGTTTCTTTTCCTCTTTTTACTTCATTACTTTTTATACCCGTCCTCTATGCCTCGGAATTATGGGGGCGAACAATAAAGACTCATAAAGAATATTGTACTCATGTTTTGGGAGAGTGCTGTAGTTCTTGTATGTTCCGTTGTGTCCTTTACGTGTTTTGGGTCTTTTCGCTCAGAAACTTATTCCCAGAAGATGCGTATGTCTGTAAAATGTTTTCTCTGCTCTTGGTTATATGGATTCATTTCATTTTAAGATTGTTACGCAGGTATTAGCGTCTTGTCCATTCGCTCGCAAGAGGTATAATTTTATGAAAAAAAAATTGTTTTTTTAGTTAAAGGAAAATGCTAAATCAAATGGTATAATAATGTCCTGAGTGTGCATTAAAATGGAATTTCTATTTTGGTAAATGTTGAAGGGAAACAAATTTGGTTAAACGATACGAAAATGTGAGGGTTAATGTATGACTTATTAATTAAAGGTTAGGAGAAGTTGCTTGGAGGGTAAAGTCAGAAAGAAGTATATAACTGCAAATAAGTAGTGGTAAGCTGTATGAACATAGGAATCAGGGATTCAGAGATTTCTGTACTAGAAATTGGTGATGCTCTGCATGAAGATGTATTGGTTAGGAACTGAATTTTGTTAAAAATTTTATACAAGTTCGTGATAAATGATGTTGTTGAGATTGACTACTTATAGTTGTCGCTTATATGATTGCTTATAGTTGTCGCTTATAGGTACAGTGCCTCTTTCAGGAACAATTTTGACGCACAATCTAATACTTTGCCAAGAAACATTGCTGTAGGACATCTAGTATTATTATTGACGTATGGAACTGACGGAATATTATTTAGTAGGATTCGATCATAATGCTGATGAGAGAGAAAAATTGCTTGGAAAAGAAAATATAGATTAGTAAGAATTTCAGAAAGGCTGAAGCTCACTATACTAGTAAGGAGACAGTGTGACAAGGTGATTTATGGCTGATGTAAATGTAAATCGGTAATGTAGGAGAGTAACTATACGGAAAGACAGTGGGAAAAATGAACCATTGTGATAAGTATTGACAGGTTGCATTTTTCAAGTCTAGAGATAAAAATTTGCTAAACGTTTAGATTAGTGGATGCTATGGGTAAATAGAAGTTTTCAAGACTAAAATCAATTTTTATCGTCAAAATCACATACACACCACTGAGAGGATAAAGAAGAAAACATTTTTAATTAAATCTAATGGTAATTTGCTGAAATACTCATATGCTACAGAAGTGTACCCAACTGCATATTTAGATCATCATCGCCTCTTGACACCTTGCTGGTCACGTCTCCAAGAGAGGAACTACTTGATTGACAAGTGATGACTGGAATGAGGTGTGACGGATGTTCAACGAGAAAGTAAAGCTGCCCGCGCACTGGCCACTTTTAGTGGAAAGAAGCTAGCCATTAAATGGCTGGCCACTGAAATAAAGAAGGGAACACGCGTGGTTGTATGAAAGTGGATGACACGAAAATAGTGGATACAAATTGGCTTCCAGTTCTGTTTCTTGGCCACACCACTGTACAAGCTGATATCATCAGCTGGCCTCTAAGTGGCTGCCCACTTAGCGGCCAGCCATTTTCCACTGTGCGCAGAGGGCCTATGTGAAGTTCCGCTGCTCATGTCTTTCCTGGTCTGCAACTTAACAAATCCCACTCATACTCAGCCTCCGGATTAGGTCTGAGTCTTCTTAATGCTCTGGTACCTACAGGAGCCAAACCTTGCTGTTCTTTCTTAGTTCGTGTGTAGGACATGTTCAAGCAATCTCAGTCTCCTTTCATTATTTCAGCTGTATAAGGAACTTCTGTAATTTGCCGAGGGGAATAATATTCTTAAATATTTATTATCAAATTGACTCACTATTTTAGATATATGTGCTTTCATTATTATACAATGATTTATGTCAACGTAGCATCGCTGATCGTACTAGACGCATTTATAATTATAATTTAGTATGAAGTTTTATTTTATTTGATTTTCAGATCATATTCAGCCCGTCCATTGTTTGCCATAACTCTTTTTTTTTTTTTTAACTTAATTCTAACTTCACAAAGATTATTGAATATTCTTTCTTTAAAATGAGAAGACTGTCCTCATTAACCCTTTCTCTGTCTGGTTTTATTGCATCCCCCAGTCAATACTCTCTTTTTATCACCTTGTTTTCCTTAGATTTATCTCCAGCCTTATTATTCTAGATATATGATGTATTCTATTATACAGGCCTTGTAAATCTTGTGGCGTTTCGATTATCAAGACGGCTTCATCTGCAGCCATAATGAAGGTGCATCTTAAATAGGTTAAAGTAACTTAGTGTTTACTTAGCCATAAAAAAACCTTTCTGTTGAAACTTATTTTTTGGCTACACCGACAAAATTTTTTTTTCTCTAAGTGAGAGGTTCAAGGGATAACAGTAAAAAAAAAAATTAAAGTAAATGTTTCCTCTTCTAAAACAAGGAAAGGAACCGGTCATTGGGAAAGTATCGTGAAGTATGCAAAAATCCAGAGACGCGGTTTATTTAAACTGGGATCACACACCCCAGCGACATTTCCATCTCTGGTATCTTTTCAGGTTCTCACACTGGCAATTTGTAAACCGATATTGGCATCCCAGCTCGAACCGAAACATGGGTTTATTGTTGTCTGAATTTGTAGGTAATTTGTCAAATATTATTGTACGTTTTTGTTTTCCTAACATATTTTAATAGTAATGTTAAAATGATATTTCTATGTTATTTTCTGACATATTTTACAATTAAAACGTTCATGCATATTAAATTAAAAAGAATATATTAAGAATCGAGCAGGAAAGTTGTAAATTTGAAATCTTTTATCGCAAAAGAAAGCCGGTACTATGCAAAACTTGAGCCGTACCTGGTTGTCAAAGGATCGTTTTGATACCCTTAATAACCGACTTCTGTGGTAGCCGCATTAGTGTTTGGTATTTTCTGAAATATGGAAGAGTATTTACCCTATTGGTGGAGCGGAGTCTTCAATGTAAAGTACTTACATCGGATGTACTTGTCTATTGTATTTTGATTTTACAGAGAGAAAAATCAAAATAACGTAATAGTTGTCTGGAAAGTCGGAGAATTCAACATGACTTCTGATGTTTCCTCTCACGAAATATATATACTAAGCCTGTCGTGATACTTGAAGATAAGGACCGCGCTAGCTAAAGAATGAGCCGTTGGCTCAGTTCCATTCTTAGGATGAAATATAAAGTGTTATAGAGAACAGGAGTAGAAGGGACATAACAGAGATATATGTAACACTCCTGCAAAGAAAAAAATAGTATTTCCAGGTCGATGACTTCCATAGGGATTTCATAAATAACGTTTTTTTTTCAGCTTTTGTCATCAAGGAAACACAAAATTCGAACAATAAACAGGCGGCTTGACAAGGTTTCCTTTTAAGTAAATTTCTGGCATGGATTTGCAAGAAACAGAAACTGCTGAGTTCTTAGGAATATTCATAGAAAACGCTTGATTTTCTTTCGCATTTCTGGCATATACCTCTATCTATCTATCTATCTATCTATCTATCTATCTATCTATCTATTTATCTATCTATCTATCTATATATGTATTATAATATATAATTATATACTATATATATATATATATATATATATATATATATATATATATATATATTATATATATATATATATATATGAAAATATCTTGGTTTAACCAGCCCACTGATCTGATTAAGAGCTCTCTGAGGGTTGGCCCGAAGGATTTGATAGTTTTACGTGGCTAAGAACCGATTGTTTTCTTAGCAACGAGAAATACAGTTATCGTGGGATCCGAACCACATTATATCGAGAAATGAGTTTCTTATCACCAGAAATAAATTCATCAGAATCCGCATTGGCAGCGCGGGGAAAAATCAAACTCTGGACTACCGAATCGGTGGAGCACGTATTCCCACTCCTTCCACGAGGAACTTTATATATATATATATATATATATATATAGTATATTATATATATATATGTATATGCATATATATATACACACACATAAATATACAGATATGATATATATATATATACACATACATACAAATATACAGATATGTATGTATATATATATATATAAATAAACACATACATACATATGCATATACATATATGCACGCACACACACACTCACACACACACACACACACACACACACACACACACACACACATATATATATATATATATATATATATATATATATATATATATATATATATATATATATATATTAGGCTTCATGAAGACTGGATGGCACCAAGTGGTTACATTTTGTGATAGACGAAATTGTAACTTTTGAATAGAGAGGGGTGGCCTGTTTTTGGTTGGATGACCCAGATTACTTTTTGGCAAGAAGCTTTGCGAACTATGGTAACCAAGTATAATAATAACTTCTTTGTTATATGTCTAACTGGATATTACGCATTCTGATAATCTGTAAAATTTCGTTCGAATTCCCACATGTAACTTGTTGGTCGATGGTAATAAAATATGAGTTCATAGGGTTTTGACTTTTGGCTGAGGTATGTGCTCTTGGGCATAGTTTTAGCCTTGTTGATATTGCAGTGTCTGGGATTAAGGAAGAGATGGTTTAATAACTTCAATAAAATTATGAATAACAAAGGTTATCAAACTGGTTAGGGCTAAGTAGAAGAAAATCAGACACAGTGATTATTACTGTTTTCGTACTGTACGCTAGATCTTGCTCGATGCAAATTCAGCTGGCTTTATAGATTCAGAATTCTTTCTCTAACTTTTAGAAGCAATTAAAAGTTTTTGAGAAGGACAAAATATATCTTACAGCACATCGGTATGGGTTGAAGTAAAGTAGGCTTCATGTTGTCTTCCCTTTGCCTCTGCCATATTTCATTTGTGGATTAATTAGTACGATAATGCATAGCGTATTTTAATAAATCTCATTTTGCCAATGGTGATCTAATAGTAATTTATCTGCTAGGTGGTTGATTGACTCTGGTGGGTTGCAGCCAAGAGAGGTGCATTTCCTATAGTATTCACATCAACCATGCAGTCCTTTACGACGCTCCTGATTGGCTGTTGATAAGCCAATCACAGGGCTGGAAACTCTCAGTCTCTTTCGAGAGTTCACATTGGTAGAATCTATGTTCCACCTCTCCTGAGGGATACATCTTTCAGTAGAGGTGGAACATACATACTGCCTATGTGAACTCTCGAAAGAGACTGAGAGTTTCCAGCCCTGTGATTGGCTTATCAACAGCCAATCAGGAGCGCCGCAATGGACGGGCCTAAATATCAAATGCACGGTTGATGTGAATCTTCTATATTAACCCTATCCTCAAACACTTGGTGAGAACTAGAAGACTAACACCTGTTTAAATAGACATATAATGAAATTATAAAGTGGAACATACTGGCTCCGTCATGTTGTGCACAATTTCGTTGTCTCTCCAGGACCAAATGATTTGTATTTGTTCCTCTCCAGAACCTAAACCGTTAGCGAAGACCAGTAACAGACATGATATATCTATCATTCCTTTTAGCAAATTCTCTCTCTTCCGACACCAAGATAAACCAGAATAGAAACTGCAGTAACTATAGCTTCTGCTGGAGCAGACTTGAAGTACTCATCTTCTTGGTCAGTTCTTACAGAACCGCCGCTTTTTCGGGGAGGCTTACACGTTTTAAACTTTACGCACGCATATATATATAATTTTGTATATCTTATATATATATTATATTATATATTTTATATATATATTATATAAATATATATTGAAAAGATAGATAGAATGACAATAATTAAGCCACAAATATTGCTTATTATTCAGTGTACTGTAACTTGGTAATAACTTACACCTAAGGGGAATGATCTGTGACTAGATATTTTTAGTAAAAAAATGTAAAAAAATATGCCACAAGATATATATATATATATATATATATATATATATATATATATATATATATATATATATATATATAATATATATTCGAGCTACAATGTCCTTTAATATCTAATTCGCTCTACCTCGGAATTAATATATTTCATATATGCTTAACCGAAGGGGGAATTTTTTCTCGATAATAGATTTGCCTGGACCAGGGCGCGAACCTATGGATCCTTTCAAACCCAGGAACGTCAGTGAAGCGTTACCTACTACACCACCGCGAGAGGCTAAAAGTTCATGTCGCCTCTCATCCTCATATACCTTTCGCGCGCAGGTAATTAGTGGTTTGGAGACAACATCAACCCACCTCGACTCCCGGTAGTGTTTGTAGTGCTTTTTGACAGCACGTAGCCAATCTATAAGTCATATCACATTTCCGTGATTCATATACATATATCGAGCTACAATGTCCTTTAATATCTAATTCGCTCTACCTCGGAATTAATATTTTTATTTTTCATATGTGCTTAACCGAAGGGAATTTTTTCTCGATAATAGATTTGCCCGGACCAGGGCGCGAACCTATGGATCCTTTTCAAAACCCAGGAACGTCAGTGAAGCGTTACCTACTACACCACCCGCGAGAGGCTAAAAGTTCATGTCGCCTCTCATCCTCATATACCTTCGCGCGCAGGTAATTAGTGGTTTGGAGACAACATCAACCCACTCGACTCCGGTAGTGTTTGTAGTGCTTTTGACAGCACGTAAGCCAATCTATACGTAAGTCATATCACATTTCCGTGATTTCAATATAACATAATATCGAGCTACAATGTCCTTTAATATCTAATTCGCTCTACCTCGGAATTAATATATTTTCATATATGCTTAACCGAAGGGGAATTTTTTCTCGATAATAGATTTGCCTGGACCAGGGCGCGAACCTATGGATCCTTTCAAACCCAGGAACGTCAGTGAAGCGTTACCTACTACACCACCGCGAGAGGCTAAAAGTTCATGTCGCCTCTCATCCTCAATATACCTTTCGCGCGCAGGTAATTAGTGGTTTGGAGACAAACATCAACCCACCTCGACTCCGGTAGTGTTTGTAGTGCTTTTGACAGCACGTAGCCAATCTATAAGTCATATCACATTTCCGTGATTCATATACATATATCGAGCTACAATGTCCTTTTAATATCTTAATTCGCTCTACCTCGGAATGAATATATTTTCATATATGCTTAACCGAAGGGGAATTTTTTCTCGATAATAGATTTGCCTGGACCAGGGCGCGAACCTATGGATCCTTTCAAACCCCGGAGTCGAGGTGGGTTGATGTTGTCTCCAAACCACTAATTACCTGCGCGCGAAAGGTATATGAGGATGAGAGGCGACATGAACTTTTAGCCTCTCGCGGTGGTGTAGTAGGTAACGCTTCACTGACGTTCCTGGGTTTGAAAGGATCCATAGGTTCGCGCCCTGGTCCAGGCAAATCTATTATCGAGAAAAAAATTCCCCTTCGGTTAAGCATATATGAAAATATATTAATTCCGAGGTAGAGCGAATTAGAATATTAAAGGAACATTGTAGCTCGATATATGTATATGAATCACGAAATGTGATATGACTTATAGATTGGCTACGTGCTGTCAAAAAGCACTACAAACACTACCGGAGTCGAGGTGGGTTGATGATGTCTCCAACCACTAATTACCTGCGCGCGAAAGGTATATGAGGATGAGAGGCGACATGAACTTTTAGCCTTCTCGCGGTGGTGTAGTAGGTAAACGCTTCACTGACATTCCTGGGTTTGAAAGGATCCATAGGTTCGCGCCCTGGTCCAGGCAAATCTATTATCGAGAAAAAAATTCCCCTTCGGTTAAGCATATATGAAAATATATTAATTCCGAGGTAGAGCGAATTAGATATTAAAGGACATTGTAGCTCGATATATGATATGAATCACGGAAATGTGATATGACTTTAGTATGATTGGCTACGTGCTGTCAAAAGCACTACAAACACTACCGGAGTCGAGGTGGGTTGATGTTGTCTCCAAACACCACTAATTACCTGCGCGCGAAAGGTGTATATGAGGATGAGAGGCGACATGAACTTTTAGTCTCTCGGTGGTGTAGTAGTAACGCTTCACTGACGTTCGGGGTTTGAAAGGATCATAGGTTTCTCGACCTGGTTCCAGGCAAATCTAGGGTTTCGAGGAAAAAATTCCCCCGGTAAGATATATGGAAAATATATTAATCCGAGGTAGAGCGAATTGAATAGGACATTGTTGTTCGCTATATTTATATGAATCACGGAAATGATATGATTAGATGGTACGTGTCAAAAGCATACAAACATACGGTCGAGGTTGATGTTGTCTCCACCACTAATACCTGCGCGCGAAGGTATAGAAGGATGAGAGGCGACATGAACTTTTAGCCTCTCGCGGTGTGTAGTAGCTTCATGACGTTCCGGGTTGAAAGGATCCATAGTTCGCGCCCGGTCCCGGCAAACTATTATCGAGAAAAAATTCCCCTTGGTTAAGCATATAAAATAGATTATTCGTAGAGCGAATTAGATAGGACATAGCTCGATATAGTATAGAATCACGGAAAATGTGATATGACTTATAGATTGGCTACGTGCTGTCAAAAGCACTACAAACACTAACGGAGTCGAGGTGGGTTTGATGTTGTCTCCAAACCACTAATTACCTGCGCGCGAAAGGTATATGAGGATGAGAGGCGACATGAACTTTTAGCCTCTCGCAGTGGTGTAGTAGGTAACGCTTCACTGACGTTCCTGGGTTTGAAGGATCCATAGGTTCGCGCCCTGGTCCAGGCAAATCTATTATCGAGAAAAAACCCCAAAAATTCCCCTTCGGTTAAGCATATATGAAAATATATTAATTCCGAGGTAGAGCGAATTAGATATTAAAAGGACATTGTAGCTCGATATATGTATATGAATCACGGAAATGTGATATGACTTATATATATATATATATATATATATATATATATATATATATATATATTATATACTATATATATATATATATATATATATATATATGTGTGTGTGTGTGTGTGTGTGGTGTGTGTGTATATCATATTATATATTATATATATCTATCACATAGAAAACTTAAATTTTAATGAAATTATATATATTTTTTTTATTTGCACGTACGGCTATTTTTGTTTTTTATTTTTGTGTCCAGTTTTCCATATGAGGTTATCTAGGTTAATGAAAATGCTTTTCTTGAACTTATAACTATATTTCTAATTTCTGGATATTTCGTGTGGAATATTGAAATTTTTAATTCTTGTTTTTAGTAATTAGCTCCTGTATGGAGACGGCTTAGATTAATCCTCTTTCTTTGTAAGTATGATTACTGACCCGTAATGTTTTCAAATTTCTCTCTTGATACTAATCTTTTACCTTCCTTTAATTAATTTATAATCCCAAGCTGCTGGAAGGTTAATACTGTTTAGATTTTTTTTCCATTGCCTAGTACATCTAATTAACAATAGATTTATTTTTACCTCAGCCAACGAAGTTTAAGGAAATTATTATTGTTAGGATCGATATTTCTTAGATAGCAGTTTTATATAAGATGTTGTAGGGATTTTTCATTACCATATCCCCAAAAGTGACTGGATTTAGTGTGTGATATGGATAGCTAGATAAGGACATCAGCAATTTGGAGGTTTATGGCTGTGATGGATCTTCATATTCATGTGCTTAATGGTAGCTTTGTAAATAATGTATTACTCCACTTATGAAAATATATGCCCACTTTTTAAAATATTAACATTTTATTTTACGTATTTTCTCCAGGCTCTTAAACACCACTTCTTGTAAATTTAAAATTGTTGAGATTCGCAGATGTTTATTTTTGCTTTTAGCTGTTTGATATTTTTTTCCTTTATACATATTTTAGGATATGATGAATTTTACAAATATTTCTCTGTATTCCTTGTAATTTTTAACAATGTTTATTTACATCGTCTAAGTCATTTTATCCTCTGAACAAATATAATCTTGGTAATGGTACACAAATAAAATCATACTCACTTGCTCGACCCAGACGTTCGTTGTCATAATTTGATTTTTGAGATTCTGAAAGAAAAAGAAGAACGTGTGATTAATCTATTTATAAATTACGGTTACCCGAATCTAAATGAATTTGCACAGATCTCTCTCTCTCTCTCTCTCTCGTACACATAGTTAGCGTCACAGTTATATATTAGCAGTGATTTACACACACCAGCAAACACGTGTATTGACAGTATTCTCAATTTCATATGCTTTTTGTGCAGTTATAAACTATTTTTGCTAATGTCAAGTTGTTGGATGTTTATAGGTTGCTGTACTAATGGTGTAAAACAGAATCTGTGTTAAATGAAATGAAGGAAATGGCAGCCGGTTTTTTTCCGAACATTGACGTTCATAAAATTTACATGAAAAACTGTGTTTACATTGTGCTAATGTTCGTTATTGCCTTGTATTTTGTTTATTAGTAATGACTAGTCTTCCGAAATATGAATGATTATGTAAAATGGCTTTTCAGATCAAATTGTGTTTACCCTCCGAAGGTTATTGCCTAGTAAATTTATAGCTCCATCAGGATATCATTAATATCTGACATTTTATTGTTTTGAAAATAAACTCTATTGCTTAATATATCTTCATGGTGAATATTCATTGTTACAATTACTCTTAGAGATTTGCCACCCGAAATAACATGAATCAGTGAAATGACAATTCAGATAAAGTTCTGATTGCATGCACGAGGGTTGTTGTGGAAAAGGGATGAAGCTTTCAATACTTTAGAAAATAATATTCCATTTCAGAAGGAAGAGCTGCTTACTGAGTACAGCTCTATATTTAACAAGTTCTAAATGTCAAGCATTTTACTCTGTTAAAAGTTAAATATCAACTAACTCTTTAATGTAGCTAGTTAACATTGTCTCCCGAATAATTTTTACTGTAACCTTGTGTAAGATAGATTGAAGTTTCTGTTACGTATATTTTTAGGAAAAGGGGTTTTAACAATCGTAAAAAGAACATCGTCTTATCTCTATTTTTACAAAGTAAAAAAGGTTTTAAAAAGTCATAAAGAATTTTGCACCCTCTTGATGTTTAAAAAGGAAATGGTATTAGCTGGAATAATAGCTAGTTACATTCAAAAGGCAACGTAATTCTTGATTTTAGCGAGCTTCTCATGACAATTATTTTCGAACATGACAGCCTTCTTTACGTCGATCTTTTTTCCAAGAGTAATGAATGATTACGTTAACGATTTGACAAGTTGTTCAGTCAGTTTTTTCTTCAGAATATCAACTCTGAATGATGAAGTAGCGTTGTGAGAGTGATTTAATTACTATCGTTAATAACTTCCCGCGTAATAACTATGGGATTACAATCGTTTCAGGTAAAAGTTATATGTTAATATAGCCTGTGGATAGTGTTGGCCATTTCCGACTTTCACCTGTCCTAAAATAGCTTCAGACCTTTAGCATTTCTTTACGACCTTTTCTCCCCAGTTCGGTGATTACTTGTGCAACTAAGTACACCTCAGGGTACTTGCTGCAGATGGGCTAACGTGGAAGGGACATTAAAGTTACAAAATAAATCTTGGTTACTACTTAAAAGGTATTATATATATATAATTATATATATATATATATATATATATATATATATAATATCATATATATATACATATATATATATATATATATATATATATTATATATATATATATATATATATATATATACACACACACACACATTTAGGGAAGAAAGAGAATGCGATTTTTTTCATTTACACGTGTTCGATAGTACACACAGCCACATACATATGCGAAGAGAGAGAGAGAGAGAGAGAGAGAGAGAGAGAGAGAGAGAGAGAGAGGCGCTGGAAGTGGGCTAGAAAGAGGAGATTTATTTTCACCGATATTGCACGGCGTAAAAAGAGATTAAAAGTTCCAATATGTTCATGCAAACATGCTCAAGAGAATAACGTCACAAAATTGCATTGGACCTGGATTTTTACTTCGTAAACTGCTGACTTCTCGGCAAGTATTTTATGGTATCTTTTTATAAATATTTTCTTTAAACTTATTTCTTATTATTACCAAATACGTAGATCTTTGGACAATTTTACCTATGTAATTGTTGCTATTTTGGGTTAGAGAAGGGTTACAGAATTGTAACAATAAGGAATATAGCATTGTTTATGCGAAAGGTTATTTAGTGACCTGGAGGGCCTTTGGAAGAGATTGTTGACTTAACACCAACTTATGGAGGCTAAGCATAGGTGTAGCCTGGAATGGAAGAAAAAAGGTTGAAGCTGCTTTGGAAATTAGTATCTGTAGCGTACTGGGAGTGAGAACAATTGGCAAGGGCAGGAATTTTGTAATTGATTAGAGGAAGTTATCAATAATTTGCAAATGTTAGAAGATTGATCACAGTGTTTTGAGATGTTTTGATGATGTAAACAGAGTGGATGAGTATATAATGGTTAAAACCTCCATAGATCGGGTTATTAAAGAAAGAAATACTAAGGACAAGAGCTGCTGGCTGGATGTGGAGTGGAACAGGAAATGGAAAGGAAGATCTTCATATTCAGAAAGTGATAATATATGTAAGGTAGCGTGTATGGTTTCATTTTCACTTCCACAGCTGTCATTCATTTTGAATTGTAATCTGAAGAAGTGTATGTACTTGTGACTCTTATCATATTCTTTTAGGCTCTTGATATATTATATATATATATATATATATATATATATATTATATATATATATATATGTGTGTGTGTGTGTGTGTGTGTGTGTGTATATATATATGTATGTATATATATGCATGTATATATATATATATATATATATATATATATATATATATATATATATTATATATATATATATGTGTGTGTGTGTGTGATATACAGGTATATACATATATATATATATATATATATATATATATATATATATATATATATAAATACTATATCATTGTGTGTGTAGACCAGTGAAACCAATCAACTCCAACATGTTTATTTCTGACGTTTCGTAATAAAATCTTTATTTCATCATCAAGGACCTGTTGAATAATCAATAAATTACTCAAAATGTTACTGTAAAAACTTTTAAAAAAATCATAAGAAATATAAGATTCACCAAACACAATCCAGCTGAAAGACACAACTGAACCAAAGACCTTTATCCAACCTTAGGTGGAGAGAGCAAAGGAAGGAATGCTTAGAGAGAGTAAACTCGGGTAAAGTAGAGTGGAGGAGGTTTTGGTATATAACTGGGGGACTAGTATAGGCAATTCGAGACTATTTGCTGCTTGGCCTATTACGCTGAAATTACTTCATTCTATGTGAGTTTTACAAATTTTGGAATGAGCTCTGATATTAGAATGTTCTAGATTGGAGAGCTTACAACCAGTTCCAAAGGTTATTCCCCGGTGAGAGGCGATTCTGACTATCATTAACTTCCTCATGGATCCGGCATATGTCCCAAGTTACACTTAGTGCAAGTATATCTATACACCACGTTATAGGGTTAACAAGGCTTAATCGATCCTTACAGTTAAAAAAGAAACCAATTTTTAAAGGATTTGGGGAAATTAATTTTAAATTAATGTCACCATAATGATTGTTGATAATTTGCACATAATGTTTTCTAAAGGTCATCTTGTAAAAAGGGAAATTTGGCGTAAAAGTGTAATTTAGGCGCTGTTGAAGGCTTTTTGGGACATCCCCATCGGGGAATAAGCTTCCGTACTGGTTTTAGGTTCTCCAATACAGGACATTTTAATATCAGAGGTCATTCCAAACTTTGTGAAACTCACATTGAAAGAAGTGATCTCGGCATAATAGGTCAAACAGCAAATCCTCACGAATTACATATATTTGAGTCACTGTTCCTCGAGCAACTAGTCCTCCAGTTAAATTCCCAAACCTCCTCTACTCAACTTGACCCGAGTTAACTCTCTCTATAAGCATTCTGTCTTTGCTCTTTGGTTCTGTTGTGTTTTTTATCTGTATTGTGTTTGGTGAATTTTATTTTTCATATTATTTTTTAAGTATTTACAGTAACATTTTGAGCAATTTATTGATTATTCAGCAGGTCCTTGATGATGTAATTAAAGAAATTATTACAAAACGTGGGGAAAAAAATATATATGTATATATATATATATATATATATATATATATATATATATATATATATATATATATATATATACACACACACACACACACACACACACACACACACATATATATATATATATATATATATATATATATAATATTATATATATATATATATTATATATTATATATATATATATATATATATAACATATGTGTGTGTGTGCATTTTAAGACTTTGTGCCTTAAGGAGGCCTTCTAACAGTAATGAAAATTCGCAAAAATAAAGGAAAACCTTCCAGTGCAATAAAGCTTTGAGGGAAAATCATTTAGTTGGTGCAACTCTGTGGGAGCTTTTCACATTTTCGGAGTATACTGCACGATTTTCGAATTTCGTTGCTTTGTTTGTTATTTTTTCAGATGGCACTTTTTATCGTTTAGTTTTGCTTTTTGGCATTTCTTCTCACTTCTTTTAATGTTTTTTGTTTGCGATGTCTTCCTGCGGGTTGTCATTACAGGTATTCAAATTAGATCTTTTGCGTTGTTCCTTATTCTATTATATATTGATGGGCGTGGCTTTTTAATGTGCAGGGTATTCGTTATTGAAAGTACGCTAGCATCATATTGGAGGATTTATATTTATTTTTTTCATTGCTGCCGATTTTGAATCATATTTTTGCTGTGACGCAGTGTTTTTTTTTTTATATTAATATCAATCATCTTCACCCCCTCCCCCTCTTTTTTTTGTTGATGCGTCTTCGCATGGCAAGTGTATAGTAAATACTTGGGACAAAGTAATGGACAATCAGGTGGTTACAAAAGCAACTCGAGGCCATGTATGTACACCAGGAAACGTGAAACCATAAATAAATTGTATGTTAGTGCCACGTGACCTGTAGCAAATGTTAAGACAAACTGAATTGAAAATTAGAATAACTGACGCTAGGAAAACACAATTTTGATCAAAACGTGTGATAGTAAGAATAATAATATGAGAAAGGCAGATGAAGAAAGAGAAATAAGATGAAAGATGCCTTATTATCTGTTAAATAATTCAGTAGAATGGTATTTGACTGCTGATTTACGATTTATGGAAAAACAAAAGCGCAACTCTGTCGCAGTATAATCTATAAAGCCTTACTAGTACTATGAGTTTTATTAGGATTGAAACGATGATCGATGAATTTTCTTATTCTGTCTTCACACAAATAAATTTTTATGCTCGATTTGAAATAAGAAAAAGAATGGTTTGTCTGAACGTATATTTCTCTGGGGAAGGAATAGCCCCTTTACTCTTTTCTTTTGTGAGTGAGTTTATATGAAAGCACACCACCTCATGAATTGCTATTTGAAGTTTTTGTATTTCTTTTATGGAGAAATTAAACTTTATGTCATCTTGCAACAATCAATTATTTTCTAACACGGATATTAGAGAGTAAATTTGTTTCTAATTCAAGTGACGGAGAGACGCACAATGACGCAATAAATTAGATTCTACGGTAGATTTGTCCTTAAAAAAAAAGCTATTTAAACTTAACTTGCATCAAGATTCTTCATAAGGAACAACTGAATTGTATTAAAAGTAAATGTAGATAGAAAGAAACATTAATTCTCTGTTCGTATTGTAGTGCTTCAGCTTCAGTAATCCTTTGTAAAGGGTAGATGTCAAAGATTTTAATCCATCTCTATCAAGGGAGTCTCTCAAGCTCCCTGTTGTCGAGTTTTTCTTTTTTAATCTATTCTCTCTCCGCCGTACGTTGGAATTATCTCTGGATCCGTTTTTTTTTTTTTTTTTTTTCTGTGAAAGAAAGCTATTGTGCCGGCTTTGTATGTTCGTCCTCCGTCAGATCTTAGAAACTGCTGGTGTTAGAGCGCTGCAAATTTGTATGTTGATCATCCACCCTCCAGTCATCAAACATATTAAATTGCAGGCTTTTAGCCTCAGTAGTTTTTATTTCATAGAAGGTCAAAGTTGACCATAATAATACTCTGGCAGCGCTATAGTTACTTTTTTTATGCTCTAGTATCTTTTGTATTTCAAGGGTATGATCCATCATTGCAAGTTAGGGTAGCTCTGTCTTTTCTTTCTCCCCCTTTTTTTTTTTTGTTCCAGTTAGTCGTGGTTATATAATTCCTATAATTTCAT
>NC_087217.1:3616942-3629442 GCF_015104395.2 Macrobrachium nipponense | reverse complement strand
TAAGTCTGACATGGACGTCTTGAAGTCTGTCAGGAGGTTGGCAGCTTACTGTTGTCTTTCTTGTATCTTACGTTTCATGCATGGGTGGTTTGATATCTCGCTGAGATTATTCCCCTCTGCTTTCGTTCGTTGTTATTGTGCTTCTTTATATAAATGCGCGTGCCAAGGTCTTGCTTGACGTGTTGTATGATGCACTATTAACTTATATTTGGATTCTGGAGGCGTGTTTTGTTTTTCCTTATTTATTTATATTGAAAGTCGTCTTTCTTGTTTCAGATTTGATGCTGAGTGTTTGTGTTGCGGGGAAAGGGTTCTGCCATTACAGTGAGTTTTTAAGTTTCAAGATGTGAATTTGTATCGAAGTTAATGTTTTATGATTTCATTTCCATAACTGTGTCCAGATTTTGTATCATCAGTTTATCTCCGCTTAGATTAATATTATTTATTGTACTTAGTTTTACTCGTTGTCCTCTTGCTAGCCAATACCCATCTGTTGACATCAAAGGAACATTATCTATCTCTCTCTCTCTCTCTCTCTCTCTCTCTCTCTCTCTCTCTCTCTCTCTCTCTCTCAGCTAGCCTGGCTGGACTTGAAACCTTCAAAATAGAGTATCATTGGTGCTGATAATACTAAACCTCTTATGCAGTTTGCTGTTGTATGATGGTTAGAGAGTAAAACATTGTTGGATGTATTACCGTTAATTGTGAAAGGTCCTTCTAGAATCTTGCCCTCAAGTAATGTCGGAATCACAGACACTTTCTTTAACTTTAAATCTTGTGTTTCAGTAGGATTTATCGCATGAATAACAAGGTACTTCACTCATACGTGAGATATTTGTAAAGTGTATTATTGTATTATCGAATTATAATGCTCATCCTTCAGTAGGGTCTTCTAATATTTCATGTCATCCTTATTTTACTGAAACATAAGCATTTTGTAGTTGTTTTTATTTTTATTAATTACAATACAAATATCAAAAGAAAATATATAAATTAGCACTATATTCACAGCAGTCATAAATTCTACCTAATGTAATTAAAAGTCATACATCAAACGACAGTGTTCAGTATCTGAGATTATATATTTCCATTTTTCATAAAAAGCGCCAATAGTAGCAGAGAGAAGCTCGCTATTTAATACCTCTCCCCTATGTAATCCTTTGCCTTTCAGTCAAAGTCTGATGTAACTGGTCTTTCATTAATTCAGGATTATTATCGAATAATTCCCCATCCGGATTATAGGATACAACACACAAGTTTTATGTTTAATGTTATGACATAATTATTTAAAGTGGAGCAGCTGCCATTGCAGTATATATTTTGTCTCTTGCTATTGGATCAATTCTGATGACCATTGTTTCTCTTCCGTAGCGCGTTTTCTTACAAAAGAGAAAAATCCCCAAGGGATGAAATAAAAAGAAGACTATTATTGAAAGCGGGGGTTATGGGGGGGTGGGGGACGTTTCCAGCTGGAGATTATTCCCATGGGCGAAATGAAATCTTCTTAAAATGAATAATGCTCACAATCCTTTCGATATTTCATTGTGAGGTCGTGGGTATTAATTTTACGTGACCTAGTTGCAAACACCCACCCATTTTAGGTTCAAACAAACATTCAAGTTTCCTTTTTAAGCTGATCGCAAGCTCGGAACAGAAGTTTCCCTCGGAAACTATTTTCGAGGATTAGGATTTCGCTTCTCCGTCTAGTATTCGTTTGTTGTTTGCCGTCGAGGAGGAGAGCAATGCTTAGGTGTAAAGGTTAAGGGGGTTGGTGCGTAGGGAACCTTTGATTCAAAGATTGTTGTAGTGGTTGGATTTCGTTTAAAAGTAAGCACATTTGTGAACATGTGTGTTTCAAAACTTTTGTAATCATTTCCATACTTAAGGTTGCCAATTTTCTTCTAATCTATATTTTACAATCTAGACTCCCTAGTAATCCACTTCAATTTGTAGTGTGTGAATGAATCAGGATAGTTCTAAGCGAAACATTCTTGATGATATTGGTTGTGTGGTAAACAGGCCCCACGTGTTTAATTCTCCTAACGATTAAACTGTGACATATATTTAGGACATTTTCAAGTCTTCTTGGTACTGGATTAATCTGGCCTTATGTTAGCACAAGTTTTTTCTATTCTTTAATTTCTGGAATAATTTTTGATATGGACAAACAGATAGACTCAATGAATGTTCGTCATTTGTCAGTGAGATCAGCAGTGTTTTAATGGGAGGTTTTTAGGAATGATAAAAAGATTTGTTTGGTTTTTTAGATAAATTATCTGACCTTTTAAACAAAAGAAACTAAACGTAGTTATTACAGGTTCAGCAACAGCATTGGGGGAGCAAAGAAAAATAAATATCATTAAACTAAAAGAAAAGGATAGGAATGAAGTGAAACTTTTGAGGAGGTTATTTTGAAACGTACCGGCTCTGTGATTTAATGATCAAAATGAGCAGAGTTGGAATATAAAGCAAATAATCTTTGAGAAAAGTATTTCACGAAGGGCAACCCGTCTATAGAAGTATTGCAGACTTATAACTACCAAGTTACGGAACAATTCGAATTGTTTGAGTTATGCCAAAAAGTTAGGATAATAGTATAATCGATAAATTTCGTTAGATTAAGAGGTAGCTTGTGTTTGCTCGGTATTCGTTGAGAGAAGAGATCGCTGTTGGTTTGTTAGGTCTTGTAGATTTCGAAAAATTGAGAAAAACAGGTCGTGTTTTTGGGCGTTAACAGTTTCCAGCAACGAGGTTTTAAGCAGTAGTTCTCCATAATTGTTAAACCTTCTTCCGCATTAACCTCTTATATTTTAGCAGTGCTTTTCTCAACGAAGGTTTTCTGTAAGTCCGTTAACCGATATTGTTGATCTAAAGTATCGCTGTATCAAGTTCCTCGTTAAATAAAACTAAAAACGTCGGTTAATGTAACGAAAGGAAAAGTGCCAGGCAGTGGAACTTATGCTTAAAGTAACTGCGGTGGAATATACATATTTTAGAGTTCTCATTAAAGGGTCGACATTTACAATTCCCTGAAAACGAATGAAATTATCAGCCATCAGGGGAAAGCCCGGTGGATACTGAGCCGTAATGGATATTTCTCCGTCACGATTAGACTTTTATATTAGGCCAAGGGAAGAATAAACCCTTTATCTTTAATGTCGACCATTTGCAAGGGTTAAAGGATTCGCGTGGATTCGTTTTCTTTCAAGTAATTGAATGAGCAAAGCGAGGAATGGCTCTGGATCTTCATTTGCATTCCAGAGACGAAAGAGGATACTGGTGTTAAACGGTTTTCCTGGCAGGAAGCGACAACTTTGCCTTGACCTCCCCCTCCCCCCCCCCACTCTCTCTCTCTCTCTCTCTCTCTCTCCTTGCTTATTCCAGGGTGAATAACCACTGAGAAGTTACTAGTCTTTTTTTGCCTGCCTCTTTCATTCCAAGAAACAGGAATTCTGATAACCTTCTTACACACACACAACACTACATTATATATATATATATATATATATATATATATATATATATATATATATATATATATATATATATATGGGGATACAATCCACAATGAAGTAAATTCCTCTTGTAGTTTTTTAAAATATATAGTTCTACAAGAGGAATTTACTTCATTGTGGATTGTATTCCCCATTTACTTAGAGGTACGACATAGTACCTGGCTTCTTCATATATATATATATATATATATATATATATATATATATATACACACACACACATATATATATATATATACATATAAATATATATATATATATATATATCTATATCTATATCTATATATATATATATATATATATATATATATATAGATATATATATATTATAAATATCTATTATATATATATATATATATATATATATTATATATATATATATTGATATATATTATCTATATATATAATATATGGGTACACACACACGTGTGTGTGTTTGTGGGTGTGTGGGGAAGATTCCAACAAGGAGCATCATTGGTCTGCATAATGCGAAAAGGTGAATAGTATTGATAATTCACGCGTCGAGGCGCACAACTCTTATGTTTAAAGGGTTATGCATGTTTGATGAGTTAGGACGCCCTTCCTTTACTTGAAGGGTTTCATGTTTAAATTGGAATAATTTCTAACTTAAGCTAGGGAGATTAAAGGTATTAGTATTTAAAAAAAAAAAAGGAATAAGTGATATTCTCTCAGAATATCTTTGGTGGATTGTCATTGCGATTTATGCATCTCGGCAGTGTTTTTTTTTACTTTTTTTTTTTTGGTCGTTGTAAAACCCCCGTCTTTGTCCTTACGTGTTTCCATTCGTTTGTTTATATTAGATAGTACATCAGAGCACAGAAATATCTCTAGTGGTGGTAGATAATATTACTGAAATTATAAACGAAAATTTCATCATAAGATTTATACCCTCACTGGCTTTAGAAGGGCAAAGACGTTTCGAAAATCACTTCTCGAACAGTACGCGTTCTGGTGTGTGAAAAATGACAGTCTTCTGGAAGTTGTAAATCATAGCTCGGGAATGAGCCAACACGTATACGAATTACTGAATTCGTAACCTTTCGCTATAAGCTAAGCTTGATTCTGTGTAACCGTCCTGGAGGTGAATAGTACAATAATATCCTAATAAGGCTGGTGATAGTTTACAGGGGAATATGAAGACAGTTCTGTTGGACTAAAAGTGAAGGTCTGTCCTTTGGCTGCTTAGCTTAGATGATACACAATTCATTTCCAAGAGAGTACTTTGGTCTTCAACCCGGGAGAGGCATTCCATAAGCCTGCAATCCTTTTCGTTCGGATCTGTAATAGGACTTTGAAAAGCTCTCGGTTCTCACCGATCGTACTCTTATCGTCGAGTTTAGCAATTTTCTCTTTCCAGCCGAACATGGTTCGGAAATAGTGGAGATAAATTGCTGAAAAGTATCGCTCATCAATGTCACATCAGAGTGACATTGAGGCCGAGACCACGTCAACTTTATAACTTCCGTTTGGCGATAAAATGCCGGTCTAATAAGTAATGAGTGAAAGAAAACGAAAATGTTCCATTCGCCGTTTCAGAAATTCAAGAGAGAGAAGGTGAACGAATATTTCCACGTTCCTCGGAATCTATAAAAGAAATGTCAGCCGAATGCAATTTAGGACGAACCTCCTTTTGTTGAAAACATGGCCGCCGGAATGCAAGTGAAGCTTATTGCAAGAACTTGGTTTGAGGCAGGAAGCAATGATTGATCGATTGGCTGGAGATAAAAAGACGACGGGGAAATGTCGCATAGAACAAGGTCTCTGCATCCTCTCCTTATAAGAATAGGAGAGGCTCCTTTGAAAGATGTTAAGGTTGGACAAGTAGTCCAAAGGCAGTGCTCCGCCAGCAATGTATTTCTACAAGTGACTCGGCCTTCTTTTAACCTTCCACTCTATTTTTCTACTTAGTATTGTTATTATAATTATTTCATTGATGATTTATGGCATGAAACAATATAGGTCAACCAGGATGCAAAACGACATTTTTCTTCGACAATTGTTTCCCTGCTTTTGTTTGGTTACATTATCTATAAAGCGGAAATGTCTACTTTATATTAATTCTTGTTATAAAACTCTCCTCTGCAGTCGGTTCCTTCTGAGAGAGAGAGAGAGAGAGAGAGAGAGAGAGAGAGAGAGAGAGAGAGAGAGAGAGAGAGTGAGAGAGAGAGAGAGAGAGAGAGAGAGCACTGGTTAAAGGTCTATGTTTTAGAAAAATACTGTGGGACACCGAGCGGTAAGTTGTGTAACGACGTAAACATATAATTAGGTAGACAATGCAATGTTTAGATAACAAGGAGTGCAGATGAATAACGAAAGTACGCAGTACAATAATCAGTAAATATCAAAATTAGCCATCACTATGTCTTTCCTCAAGGAGAAAGAGAGTTTTTTTAGATAAAGCAATCTCCTTTTCCATCGCTTCCACTATCTTTGAGGGATACGTTTGTGATGCATTTATGTAAAAACATCCGTGTAGCTTTTAAGAGTGTAAGGTAGTCGCTGCTACGATATATTGCGTTAGATTTGTTTTTACTATTATGAAGCCGTGTATCATTATCTGAATAATTCGCCGTAAGTTTCAGCCACTCATATTAGCTCTTTTTTGTAAAATTTATTACTTGTCTGTTAAAAAGGATAAAACTGCCACTAATAACCGTCTTGGGGATTATGTTCAAGAGTTGGTATAAAGAATGAAACGCCTTTCTTTTGTTTTCATATATCCATTAAAAATCACAAAAAAATAGATATACTATAGTGATTTCGGTAGAGACGTAAATTTTAGTTGACTATTCGTTTAGGAATGAATGTCCATTTTCCTATAAATCAAGTTGTTACGTAAAAAAATTCAAGCGGCCTTTTTGATTTCATTCCATGTGAAATAATATTAGTTTATATTCGTAGACGGGATGGGACTGCCAACTCCATTACATACTCACAAATATGTATACGTGCTACATATGCCCTGTTATTTTAGGAACGAAAAATGCCGTTTGCACGAGCTTCAAAGCTTCAGCCCCAATGTTGAAATTCTTTGACATCAGATAAAAAGAAAAACACCTTGAAAAATACATAAGCCTGAGGGCCGAAAGCTTTTTATATCTCGAGTGCAGAAAGTTCCTAGGTTTAAAAATCACTGGAGTGAATATCAAAAGAAAAATACAGTTTATGGGGGAAAAATCAAGTGAACTTGGTGAATAAGCCATCGATTTTTGTATTTGCATTTCTGTAACATAGGCGACTTCACAGCAGAAGTCTGCGCTTTGAATTACAGATTGAACCTAGGAATTGCCTACTCACAGAGTGTATTACATTAAACTGATCTTAGAATGTTAAACAGAAATTCAATGCAGGAAAATGCATATTGTATTTGCTCATAGCCTTTTAACCTTATTATTTAAATTAGTGAAGATGACTAAGGTATGACTAAACACCTAGAACGTGAGATAGAATATCCTTACAAATTTGTCCAAGATATAGTTGGATTTGAAGTTTTATACCCAAACTTATATTTTCGCGTCCTGTGTTTTTCATTAATTTATACAAGGCCTATTGAAGATTTTTCCAGGATATTGTGTGGTAACTAACGTTAGTGAGCTAGATAAATATGCTCCTTCATGAAGAACAGTATAAAAGCAAGTAATTAATTATCTTTAGATTTTTACCATAATAGTTTAGAGAGAAAGAAAGAAATGTGTGACGTGTATTATGATGTCACTTTTGATTTTTATATTGGATGAATTCCAAACGCTGTCAAGAAAACTTTAAGTGGTTCGAATAAGAATAAGGAATTAGAAAATTAGAAGTTCCATCCATTTAGTAGTAATCAATTTTTTAGCCCTTTTGTAAATCTTAAGAAACAATTCGAACAGTCTTTTGAAGCATATGAAAGTCCATATCACCATCTGGTAGTTAAACAAATCATTTACAAAGCCACGACAGAAACCGACGAGGTGTAAATGATGTGGTCCTTATATCGTCAGTTAATAAACGAAAGGGTTTCTATAAAGCACACTAGCTGATAAGGGGGCTTTCTAAGAGGTTAAGGAGCGTGCGTCAGGCTACATACCGCTTTCAATTTTGTGGACCTTTTGATAGCTTCTAGATAGGAAATGGTTGACTGGCTCCTTATAAATACTACTGCGTGAAAGGATTCAGTTTCCGGGTTTTCTGATATGCTATTTGAAAAGAAAGTGGTTATGCGACACACACACACACACACACACACACACACACACACACACACACACATATATATATATATATATATATATATATATATATATATATATATATATGTATATATAGGAATTATAAACAAGGATATATCAATTCCTTCATTTGTATGTTATAAAACGTGCAAACGTTTGTACGTCTGTTGATGCATGCATATTTATAAAATGTAATTTTGATTATCTTTATGTCTCCTCCTGGGCCAAAGGTTCAGCACCAGAACGTGTTATGTTTCAAGTTATTCGCGAAATTATTGTAGGATGAAATCACTGGCCCTGTATCTTTCACCTTGGCTACAATGCACCATAGTTAGCGGATTGCCAAAATCGTTTGGGTAACTTAAGACCAACCGGGACTTTCATGTTGGATTTTTGTGTTCAATACCGCTGGACAAGACATAACTAAGAGAATCTGTGCATAGCTATACGTTACAAATAAATGGAGGTCCTTCGTTTCAGAGAAAAACCAGCTAACAATCCCGCAATTTCAATGGCCGGGGGGTTACTGCGTCGTACACGTCACTTTCCTTGTCAGCCGTTCACAATAATATCGTTACTCCTCGCTGATGCCAGAAAATAAAATAACAGAAATCTCGGTTGTCGAAATGGTGTGAAAATCTCTCGGTATGGAAGCAAAGAATCCAGGGAAATGAAAACGAACTCAAGTGATCTTTATTTAATTGTTGTATCAAAGATGAGTTTCAGTCCAGAAAATTTCCATAGTAGAAAATATGGATTATCTTCTTCCTATTGACCTCTAGACGCACACTTGCGACTACTATATTGCACATACTCTAAGGCAGTGGTTCTTCAATCCAGATTTAAAGAAAAAGAAAAGATTGGAAAAGACAGGGTTTCGAGAGATAGAGAGGGATGTAAAAACTCAAGTAACATGGTAAACCCCAGGGGTCTTAACTAGAGTAGTAGACTATAGGTAACTACATTATAAGTTTTCATAAACTTCTGATTTTAGTTCCTCACTCTTGTTAAGAAAATAACGAAAATAACCAGGGAATTTTAATATTTCCCCATGGATGCCCCCACCCCCCCTTGGATATTGCTGAGGTTCCCCAAAAGGGGGCCGCCCTCAAGTTAAGGACCACTACTCTAAAACTTGATGCACTATTATCCTAATATAAACCTGTAATGTTTTCAAACCTCGTTCAGACCTCTGTAATATCTTATTTTCCTAAAATCTACCACACCCTTTCTCAGGCCTTTTTAATTAAACTGCCCATGACGGTTCTGCCAGACTGCAGTTTTTTGCATGTCCAATAGTAGCATGAGTCATACAATAAACAAGTCCTCAGTTATGTATGGGTGCATATATTTAAAAATAAATCTCGACAGAGAGCTTTGAAAGCTCTCTGTTGAGATTTATTTTAAAATGATGCACCCATACATAACTCTGGATTTGTTTCTCCACTATTATTATTATCATCATCATAGAAAGCATAACTAACGTCAAACTTGCCATCGGCATTAATAAAGCATTAACTTTGACTTGAGCTATAGGTTACCATCGATTAGTTACTCTTTAGCAGCCTCTAAACTCCATCCTAGCTTTGCAGAAAATTGACAAAGTTTAAGCGCCTTGCTAATGCACATGATATTTTTTTTAATAGGGCCCCATTTCTTAGTAATTCACTTTTTTTTTTTTTTTTTTTTTTAGACGTCAAGGTTTAACGAGGTATCGGTTTTACGCGGTATGATTCATAAGTGTACATTCTTTACTTCTATATATGAAAAAAATATATGACAAGACCCTTTGACTGTTATTAGCATTGTTATCCCTTGCTAAAAATGGCCTTTTTTTTACAGTAGTTGGCAATGACGACTGCTCTCCTGTCAAGTTCACTTTTAAGTTCGTAGTCTTTAAGGGTGAATATTCTTTCCACTTACCGTGTTCCATGAGATTCAAGAAATATCTCATATTTTTATCCTTTCACCGACACTGCTCGCTTTCTTTGACTGGATGGCTGAATTTTTTATCAAGACCTACAGAATGTTTTTCAAAATGTAACTTTCGTTTCTTTGCTTATCCATCTTGTAGCCACGCAGCGAAGACGCAAGCTTAGAAGCCTTTAACTTCTGCTTAAGCACTAAGCACTGCGAATATTATTTGGTTGCGTAAGAAGTATACATTTTCATGCGCTAGAATTTACTTGCTTCGAATTGTAGCAAAGTGCAGTATATTCATTTTTTTATGGCGAGATGCATGTGTGTGTGTGTGTGCGTATGTTTATGTGTGTGTAAACGTCAAATCTAGTGTCAATAAAGCCGTCTCTCCCCCCAAGGTAAAAAGGTCAGCTTATTTTTCGCCACTAACAATTCTTTTCAAACTTTTGGATACTCTCTCTCTCTCTCTCTCTCTCTCTCTCTCTCTCTCTCTCTCTCTCTCTCTCTCTCAAGCTAAGAATGATTTGGATTCTGCGTAAGGATTGTCTGCTGATGTGTGGAATTGCACCACGGCTAGACATTATTAATGATTTTTGTTAGAGAAGAGTTAGGGTCGAGTTATTGTTTAGTATGATATATATATATATATATATATATATATATATATATATATATATATATATATATATATATATATATATATATATATATATATCGCCATTGTGGCTGTGAAAAAGTAACATAAATACACTGGATGAATGGTAGAAATGATGCTGTTTACTAACTTTCATTTCTGTGATTTTACTAATCAAGATATTCTTATTTTATCTTTTTTTGTATATGTATGATAGGTAGCTTGTATTTATAAAATTATTTAGTGTAATTATTGGAATTGACGACGCTGCTTTAAATTATATTAAGCTGGAAGATGTCGGCTGCAGTATGTGAGTGTCTATTTTTATACGGATCTCTTTGGAGATATTACTCCTTTTAAATTCAGTTCCTTTGGTCTTTCATATGAAAGCAGTATGCTCGTCTCTCATTTAAGACTTCCATAAAGCTATTCAAGGAATTTTATTAACGAGGTAAATTTTTCTCATGCATATTAAATGCCATAAAATAAGAGGAGCCCTTGTTGACCTAATTACTTTGAGAATTTATGCAAGCATTAATTTGCTGCTAAGATTCCTTTCGAATAGGAATATTTGTTCAATTTTTATACCAGGAAAAAGATTAAAGTTCCGTTTTTCTTTCCTTATTAGTTATCGCTTTATCTCCTCCGGTTTTGCATCTCCATTCCTTTCGCTCCTCTCCTTCAGCCATTGATAATTCCGTTGTGGGAGCTATTCACAAGGTCACCTTATCGCGTCCTCGGAACGTTTATGCCTTGGAGACCCTTCGTGATACCCTCCGTGTTTGTCCCCCCCCCCCCCCCCCCCCTCTTCACGTCTGGCCTCTCTGTCTCCTCCCTCCTCGTCATACCTCTCTCTCTCTCTTTCTCTCTCTCTCTCTCTCTCTCTCAACCACTTGCCATTGTAATGGGCCCTGTTGATTAAGTTAAGCTCCCTTGACGAATGCTTAATAAAAGGGAATGGCCTCATTTTCTGTAGGTCAAATGAGAGCCTGGCCTGCTCTTACGTTGTGCGCAGTACTCATTTCACTAGTAGATTTTTTGCTTACCTGTTGAAAGGGTCGTTAGAAGCAGTTGACTATGATTTTCAAATAATATTAATAATAATAATGATAATGATTATAATAACATTCTTTATTTCAGCTCAGGGTCATATACATGGAATATACAAAGCAGACACACAAAACAAACAATCTAGATAATCGAGATTAAAATGATAATTGGTAATATCCACACAGTTGTTGAAGTAGTAGTAAAGATAGTAATTATAATAATAATAGTAATGACAGTACAAATATTGAGAATATTAAAATTTTTAAAGAAAATTATAACAAAAACCAGAATGCATACAATTGATTTCCAGCTAGGAAAAACTAAATGATTGTGTGGTTTGAATAAGAGCATTCGAGAACCTTTTCTGTTTTAATATCCGGAAAGGACTTCTATATCATCCCATGTCATATCATTTAAAGGGCCCTTTTCTTTATGACGGGGAGGGGTAATTTAATGCTCTTATCTGGTCCATGCCTGAAGGAGAAAAGAAACTAAAAAGTTAGGCCTAACCTCCAACGGAGTGATGGGACTGCTTATTTAAAGCGGAGAACTGAAAGAATGGTAGTGTTCCTACTTATTACACTAAGTGTGGAGCCATCCGTACAGAACAGTCATAACTGGTCCGTAGCATTTCAGACAGGTCCTTGCACCGATTGGAATGGCCGGATGTGGAAAGATGGAAATAGAGGCATAAGATAAAGGAGAAAAATAACATCCACAGAAAGTTCCTTTAAACCATTAAACAACTATTTAAAAATCAGCCGAGGAATCAGTCGGTAAAACGGAGGAATGATAGCATCCACTGCCCCTGACTACCGTTCATAGAGGATCGATGAGATGAGGTAGCCAGCCTCTGCGGTATTACGTTAGGTGCAAAGAGGGAAGATGTTCTCCTTTTCATTTTCTTTGTAGTATTGTGTTTAATGCAGCTGATGAGTCAGTCAGTCAAAATGGTGAATTAAGCTATCCTCGGACAACTGTCATTTTGTTTGTATGGTGTTTTTCCGTTGCATGGAACCAGTGGTTATTGAGCAACGGGACCCAACGTCTTTACGTGACTTCCGAACCACGTCGAGAGGACAACTGTCAACGAGTTGTAGGAGATAAGCTATCCTCTCTGTTAATTACACTAAGGGGGTCGTATCGGGACGT
>NC_087217.1:3601942-3611942 GCF_015104395.2 Macrobrachium nipponense | reverse complement strand
AAAGGTTTATCAAAGTCTGGAGAGTCAAGTACGGGGTGAGAAATCATGACAGATTTCAACTTAAGAAAAGCTGATTGACATTCTTCCGACCACAAAAACGTTACATCCTTCTTAATTAAACTGGAAAAATTAGGTACAAACTTCCTATAAAAACCTGACAAACCCAACAATTGTCTTACACCTTTATTTGATATATATAGGTTGGAGGAAAACACCTTTTTTTGATATATACAGGTTGGGGAAAATCATTACTGTCTTCATGAGCAATTTTACCATTGCCAACAACATGCCCTAAAAACACTAATGCGCTTTTAACAACATCAGATTTCAACATTAACGACCAACTTTGCTTTCAAAATTGCCTTAAAGAAGATTTTATATTCTTCAAATGATCTTCCCAATTATCATAAAAAATTACGTCATCAATATATACTACACAATTTTCTAAATCTCTAAAAATTGTACTCATTAATCTCTGAAAAGTCGAAGTTGCATTTTTCATGCCAAATGGGAGGACATTACATTGAAAAATACCGTCAGGCGTTACAAAACTGATATTTCCTTTGCTTTGTCTGAAAGTGGAACTTGCCAATATCCTTTAAACAATTCAAATTTCGTGAAGTAAGAAGAACTACCAATGGCATCAATGCAAGCTTCTAACCTGAGCAAAGGAAAGGTATCCGCAACTGTTTCTTAATTAACTTTGCGATAGTTTATGGAAAGCATAATTCATTATTAGCTTAAGGCACTAACAAAATTGAAGACCAGGGAATTGCACTGTGCGATATCAAATCATGGGCTAACATATATTCAATCTAAGACCTAGCTACAGATTTCTGGAAAGAGTTCATTCGATAAGGATGATGTTTTATAGGTTTAACATTTTCATAACATCTGTTCTACAAGGTGCATCACTAACAATAGACCTATATTTAAATATTAAAGCTGCCAGTTCCTCTCGCTGTTAAACAGTTAAATGTTCAGGCCTAATACTAAGTCTTCCAAAATGTTAGTGTTTTTTATAAAAGTCTTATCAATGACTAAACTATAACAGTCTTCAACATTATCATCTTTACTAGAAACACTATTTAGGCTACAGGTTTAACTTCTCGGGAATAGAAAGGTGTCATCATTAATATGCATGATCATTTCTTTCTTCTTACTATCTGGAGTGGCTACGAAGTTATTAGTGGAATTAATTTTGCTTTTACACTATCATGTCCAACAAACCTAGAAGCAAAACTAGTACCTGGCAAAGGAAAATGCACCCTAACCCTATCTCCTAATTTGAATTTTCCATGAGCTGCCTTAAAATGGAACCTACTTTTCATTTGCTCGTGTGACTTCAAAAGGTTGTCCTTTCCCAAGTTCCAATCTGAAAACAACCTTCCCTTATGTGTCGAGATCCAGTCTAAAATATAAATTTCTTAATCATCTTCTTCCCACTGGTCTCTAACTACGTCCAAAGGACCTCTAACCTTATGTCCATATATCATTTCAAATGGGGACAAACCTGAAGATTCATCAGGGACTGATCTTACTACAAAGAATACAAATGGTAAATCCTCTACCCACCTGTTGTGATTGTCAAAGTTAGATGAAACCTTTCAATTGAAGCTTGAGACTCGGGATGATAAGCACTAGAGCTTTGTGTTGAATGCTTAGCAAGATCATCTGCTCTTAAAGTACTTTGAAGTGAAATTGGAACCCCTGATCAACTTGAATACTGGAGAAAAACTTAAATGATTAATCAACACTTTTGATGTAGCTGTTTTAAGAGGAATAGCTTCAGAATATCTACTTCCCCGATCTAAAATAGTAAATATATATTGAACAAAGATAAAATTTTTTCAAGAAGTTCAAAAGAAATTTTGCCTTAACCTATGTGGTTTTACTTACACCACTGTGCCCAGAGAATAAAACTATCATCAGCACATGATATCAACTTTTTACGAAATATTTTTGGTACTACAATCTGTGTCTTATCACCCATCTCATTAAGGGTAGTAACTGAACTACTTTTATGCATCAACAATCCATTTTTAAAGAAATATTGTTCTCCAGCTGTAGTACCTGAATCAACCAAGGCTATCAACTTATTATTTCGGGATCCGTATTCTGCTCCTCAATCAAGGACTGTCTAGTACAAATTAGAATTTCATCTTTCAATATATTAGTTCCAGAATCTGTAAACAAACCTTCCAGAAAAGGAATCTCATTCCTCTCCTGTGACCTAGTTTCTACAACTGTGACTGGGGATTGAAAGTCAGTGGTATTTTCTATCAACTGCTACTTTGCATTTACCATTGAACATTTTCGAGTCTAGGTTTAATTCTACTAAAGGAACTATATACAAAGAGTCGGGAAACCCTCCTAGAATAACTCTGTTCCCTGCAAGATACTTTCCTTAGGCCGAAAACCTTCCAAAATCAGACACTGAACAGAACCTGTATCCCTAAGAATATTGACTTGCACATACTACAATTATCTTCATTGGACACTACACCAGGGTAGTGTCCAATGAAGAATGTTAGTGTTTTTTATAAAAGTCTTATCAATGACTAAACTATAAGTCTTCAACATTATCATCTTTACTAAAAACACTATTTAGGCTACAGGTTTAACTTCTCGGGAATAGAAAGGTGTCATCATTAATATGCATGATCATTTCTTTCTTCTTACTATCTGGAGTGGCTACGAAGTTATTAGTGGAATTAATTTTGCTTTTACACTATCATGTCCAACAAACCTAGAAGCAAAACTAGTACCTGGCAAAGGAAAATGCACCCTAACCCTATCTCCTAATTTGAATTTTCCATGAGCTGCCTTAAAATGGAACCTACTTTTCATTTGCTCGTGTGACTTCAAAAGGTTGTCCTTTCCCAAGTTCCAATCTGAAAACAACCTTCCCTTATGTGTCGAGATCCAGTCTAAAATATAAATTTCTTAATCATCTTCTTCCCACTGGTCTCTAACTACGTCCAAAGGACCTCTAACCTTATGTCCATATATCATTTCAAATGGGGACAAACCTGAAGATTCATCAGGGACTGATCTTACTACAAAGAATACAAATGGTAAATCCTCTACCCACCTGTTGTGATTGTCAAAGTTAGATGAAACCTTTCAATTGAAGCTTGAGACTCGGGATGATAAGCACTAGAGAATTTGTGTTGAATGCTTAGCAAGATCATCTGCTCTTTAAAGTACTTTGAAGTGAAATTGGAACCCTGATCAACTTGAATACTGGAGAAAAACTTAAATGATTAATCAACACTTGATGTAGCTGTTTTAAGAGGAATAGCTTCAGAATATCTACTTCCCCGATCTAAAATAGTAAATATATATTGAACAAAGATAAAATTTTTTCAAGAAGTTCAAAAGAAATTTTGCCTTAACCTATGTGTGGTTTTACTTACACCACTGTGCCCAGAGAATAAACTATCATCAGCACATGATATCAACTTTTTACGAAATATTTTTGGTACTACAATCTGTGTCTTATCACCCATCTCATTAAGGGTAGTAACTGAACTACTTTTATGCATCAACAATCCATTTTTAAAGAAATATTGTTCTCCAGCTGTAGTACCTGAATCAACCAAGGCTATCAACTTATTATTTCGGGATCCGTATTCTGCTCCTCAATCAAGGACTGTCTAGTACAAATTAGAATTTCATCTTTCAATATATTAGTTCCAGAATCTGTAAACAAACCTTCCAGAAAAGGAATCTCATTCCTCTCCTGTGACCTAGTTTCTACAACTGTGACTGGGGATTGAAAGTCAGTGGTATTTTCTATCAACTGCTACTTTGCATTTACCATTGAACATTTTCGAGTCTAGGTTTAATTCTACTAAAGGAACAATATATACAAAGAGTCGGGAAACCCTCCTAGAATAACTCTGTTCCCGCAAGATACTTTCCTTAGGCCGAAAACCTTCCAAAATCAGACACTGAACAGAACCTGTATCCCTAAGAATATTGACTTGCACATACTACAATTATCTTCATTGGACACTACACCAGGGTAGTGTCCAATGAAGAATGTTAGTGTTTTTTATAAAAGTCTTATCAATGACTAAACTATAACAGTCTTCAACATTATCATCTTTACTAAAAACACTATTTAGGCTACAGGTTTAACTTCTCGGGAATAGAAAGGTGTCATCATTAATATGCATGATCATTTCTTTCTTCTTACTATCTGGAGTGGCTACGAAGTTATTAGTGGAATTAATTTTGCTTTTACACTATCATGTCCAACAAACCTAGAAGCAAAACTAGTACCTGGCAAAGGAAAATGCACCCTAACCCTATCTCCTAATTTGAATTTTCCATGAGCTGCCTTAAAATGGAACCTACTTTTCATTTGCTCGTGTGACTTCAAAAGGTTGTCCTTTCCCAAGTTCCAATCTGAAAACAACCTTCCCTTATGTGTCGAGATCCAGTCTAAAATATAAATTTCTTAATCATCTTCTTCCCACTGGTCTCTAACTACGTCCAAAGGACCTCTAACCTTATGTCCATATATCATTTCAAATGGGGACAAACCTGAAGATTCATCAGGGACTGATCTTACTACAAAGAATACAAATGGTAAATCCTCTACCCACCTGTTGTGATTGTCAAAGTTAGATGAAACCTTTCAATTGAAGCTTGAGACTCGGGATGATAAGCACTAGAGAATTTGTGTTGAATGCTTAGCAAGATCATCTGCTCTTTAAAGTACTTTGAAGTGAAATTGGAACCCTGATCAACTTGAATACTGGAGAAAAACTTAAATGATTAATCAACACTTTTGATGTAGCTGTTTTAAGAGGAATAGCTTCAGAATATCTACTTCCCCGATCTAAAATAGTAAATATATATTGAACAAAGATAAAATTTTTTCAAGAAGTTCAAAAGAAATTTTGCCTTAACCTATGTGTGGTTTTACTTACACCACTGTGCCCAGAGAATAAACTATCATCAGCACATGATATCAACTTTTTACGAAATATTTTTGGTACTACAATCTGTGTCTTATCACCCATCTCATTAAGGGTAGTAACTGAACTACTTTTATGCATCAACAATCCATTTTTAAAGAAATATTGTTCTCCAGCTGTAGTACCTGAATCAACCAAGGCTATCAACTTATTATTTCGGGATCCGTATTCTGCTCCTCAATCAAGGACTGTCTAGTACAAATTAGAATTTCATCTTTCAATATATTAGTTCCAGAATCTGTAAACAAACCTTCCAGAAAAGGAATCTCATTCCTCTCCTGTGACCTAGTTTCTACAACTGTGACTGGGGATTGAAAGTCAGTGGTATTTTCTATCAACTGCTACTTTGCATTTACCATTGAACATTTTCGAGTCTAGGTTTAATTCTACTAAAGGAACTATATACAAAGAGTCGGGAAACCCTCCTAGAATAACTCTGTTCCCTGCAAGATACTTTCCTTAGGCCGAAAACCTTCCAAAATCAGACACTGAACAGAACCTGTATCCCTAAGAATATTGACTTGCACATACTACAATTATCTTCATTGGACACTACACCAGGGAAAATATATGTATCTAATGACCCTAACTTACTACATTTTTTCCTACCTATCTCTAAGCCATCACAGTCTAATTGCTTAGAACTCGGCAGCATTATGCTTTTATGGTTTTTTACTTTACACTGTTAAAACATGACCCTATTTCCCACATTGGCGGCAGCACACCGGTACTTTTTGGACCTTACTAGGACTACCTTTAGGACTAGTTTTCTCATTCTTATTAGGCTTTTAAAAAGTTTTCTTACTAAAGTCAAGTTTAGACTTACCCTTACAAAGTGGCTTGTGAGTCAAGATGTATTCATCAGCCATTGTAGTTTCTGGACAAGGAAACTGAATAAACATTAAATGAATTTATTAACAAATCATGTAAGTATTAATACTCAATAAGTGAATACACTGCTACTTAACGTTATGTATATTGAAGTGTTAGCAAATCCTGAGTTCATGATAACATCCAAATTTTGTAGATTCCTCTCATGCCGAGTGACTTCGAGTAGATCCAAGAATCTTCCTGTCTTCCAATGATGAACTTGTAGTATCTCCCACAATAAAAGAAATGTTCCTTTCTTGAGAGCTATCCAACCATTTGCGACGCAAATGACATTAAATACAGCAGTCTAGGTGGGGGCAGTTACAGCATAACATCCAGTAGCACGTGTAGAAAAACTCGTAGCGTGCACAAACCTAAGCACTAGGGTAACCAACTCTCGCCAAAATCTCCTGACTAGTTTCTTGCTTCTGTCTTCGTTAAAAGAGCGTAAAACGCTGCCGGTATTTCGTAAAAGTTTCCTAAGGTCCAGATCTTCTTATAACCTTGCAGCCAAGTCTCCCTTAAACCATTACCGCATCGAAGTCGACCTCCATTAACGTCTAATTATCGATACTACAATACAATGTCAGAGTAAGACACAGCCTACTGAACTCTTGGGACGTCTAGTCAGTAACAGCCCACTGGTACCAGCTCAGCTACTTAGCTCGCACCTCACCTGCGACAAGACCCACTTCGTGAAAAGGAAGGAAAAACACAATATAGTTAAACAGGCAATTGCTAGTGATGATAAGCATCTTCGCTTGTTACAGTATAATATTATATCTAAGGTGGTCTTTATTCATTGTTTATGTGTGGCGGGGGAAAAGGTCAATTTTATAGGTTTTGTCTTTGTTGGAACATCTTGGTAAGCTGTAGGAGAAGTAATTTCTTTTTGATCTAAGTTTCAATGTATGATAGTATAACTTTTTCTCGTAATATTTCATGGCTGTTGACATAAAACAGAAATAGCACAATACCATTGTAAGGGTGAATTTGTACAGTTGATATTATGACGTTCGATATCTTGGAGCAGTGGGACACTATAGTATTCAGAGCGAATACCAACAATCATTTGACCTCCGTTTAGTTATCAGTTTTAGTTTCTGTAGTTGCTCTTTTTAAATTAAGTATATAAAACTAACCTGTTTGTCCAAAGTGTGGTTGCTCTGTGTCTTCTTTTTAAATGTACTGCTGTATGTAAGTTCTCTCCCTTTAACCAACATACACACACGCACAAGCCCATTAACATAATTACTGTGGAGATCCACAGCGTTCTCTCATCATACGTCTGGTGGACATTCTCATACGTCCGCGCGGTGCACGATGCGGCATTAAACCGTGCTCTGTTCGTTTGTTGAGTGCATTTTTAATGACTTTTATACAAATTTCATGTTTTCATATTCTCCAAAGAGGTCCTGCGTTGCTTCGCCTGCTTGACCTGGAACACTGGGTGGAAATTCCTCCTTTTTTCTTATCTTCCAACTGTTCCCGGTTATTCAGTGTTTGTATGTTTTCTATTCCTTAGATTGAAAATCTTCGGATGGAATAAGTTTAGATTATGTTCGCTGACATTTTACAAATAAATTACCTCCCAAAAACAATTCTTGAGTTCTAATAATGCACGTAATTTCTCTCTACTTACTTATTAATTTGTTTATTTACTTTTTTTCATGATAGCTGATCAGATTCTCTTCTTTCTGTATTTCGTATCACCTACGTTTACTTCTATCAAATGAATACCGTATTCCTTGGAAGCATGAAATTCAAGTTAATGGCGCCTGTGAGTTTGTTTTACGAAATAGGGGTTACCTTCTGAATAACATTCACACACACACGCACACGCACACACAGACGCACACACACACACACACTATATATATATATATATATATATACATATATATATGTATATATATATATATATATATATATATATATATATATATATATTGGGGCTTTTACTCGAAATTCATACTTCCAAAGAATATGGTATTCATTTGATAGAAGTAAACGTAGGTGATACGAAATACAGAAAGAAGAGGATTTGATCAGCTTGGAAAAGAAAAGGTAAATAAAAAAATTAATAAGTAAATAGATAGAAATATAAGTGGGTTATTAGAATTCAAGGAGAAGTTTTAGGGCGGTAATTTGTGACTTCTTCGTTTGATATTTAGAGATTCCAATTGCGCAACATCCTCAGGGAGGCTGTTCTTCAGGCCAACGGTGTGAAAGTTAAGTATATCTTAGTTTACCCAGACCACTGAGCTGATTAACAGCTCTCCTAGGGCTGGCCCGAAGGTTTAGGTATTTTCACCTGGCTAAAAACCAATTGGTTACTTAGCAATGGGACCTACAGCTTATTGTGGGATCCGAACCACATCGAGAAAGAAATTTCTATCACCAGAAATAAATTCCTCTGATTCCGCGGTTGGCAGAGCGGGGAATCGAACCCGGAAAAAATTTCTGGAACTGACGAGTTCGACAATGGGGTACATTTGCTGCATACGGGTGCTGCTGATCAGCAAATCTTGTTGCTTTCGTAAGGAAATGAGGATCGGGGATCAACTGTTTGAGCTGAAAGATCTGCTAAAATACAATTTATGAAAAATTTAGAAACGAGACCCTCTGTTGATGGTCCAAGTCATTAACTACTAATGTTTGAAAACAGGAACCCATTATTACGAATCACCCTATCTAAAAGAGAAAACCTCTGGCGGAAGCAGACATCCACGCCGGAGATCAGCATGGCAGGAAAGGAAGAAAAAGTGACCTGAAACAGGTTGCATTGACTTTATCATTTTTAACGGTATATGAGTCATTACATGCACTACCTAACTTCCATGCGGCATTTTCTGACAATTTCGTTAGAAGTTTCTCAAAAGAATAGTATATGTGTGTGTGTATAAACTATATATATATATATATATATATATATATATATATCATATATATACTATATATATAGATATATAGATATATATATATATATATATACCTTACCGTTAGTAACGAAACTGTTGTTATTTCTTCGCTGTGAAATATGGTTTATGATATTTTTGTGAAAGTGTCGCCCTAAGTATTAACCGCGGTAAAAGTCTAATTTTCTGCTGAAACTTTCCGTTTATATTCGTTAAGAGAAACGGTTATATACGTCATGAGAATTTTACGTTCTAAGAAGTGAACCATCAGTTTTTATGTCTTTTATTCACAGCAGATCTGTCCTAACTTTTCTATAATTGGAAATCTTAATGAAATTTGCGTCCGCTAGAAAAATATCAAAGTTTTGTTTAATCCAAGTCTTATGAAGAAACTAATCAGGTTTTGCTTTCAACACCGGTGTATTCTGTAAATCTTTCTCGGAACTCGATAGATTATCTTTTTCTGTTTTCCCTGATGAGCTCCGAAACATAAAACAGTAAAACAAAATTTTCAAAGTGTGAATAAGGGCTTTCGTGAAATGGGTAATTTTCAAATTTCAGTGAAGAATATTTTCTCTCTAGGAATAGTTATCTGAAGTTATGGCTGCCACTGAAATATCTAATTCGAAGAATTTTTACATTCAAAATGAGTCTAGGTAGACAGACGCAGACATACACACACACACACACACACACACACACACACACATATATATATATATATATATATATATATATATATATATATATATATGCATATATATGGATGTATACATATATGTATGTATGTATGTAGTATGTATGTATATGTATGATGTATGTATTATGTATGTATAGAGAGAAATTTAAATATTCTGTCTACGTATTTAGAACGTGCATTAGGAGCTGCCAAAATGGAGATATATATGTATATATATATATATATATATATATATATATATATATATATATATATATATATAACTTACAACACAGAAGTTCTGCATATATTACCATAAAAGAATCTATAAGATATTCCCATATACTTCAAAATTTAGGGGGTAATGTAGCATTTTAGAACAACGAAACATGTACATAAAGACCTCTCCTGACAAATCCACAGAATGCGTATGTACAATTCGACGTAAGTCTTCTAATAGCTTTATATATATTAACCTAGAAGAGAATTGCAAAAGAAAATAGAGTAGTATAAAAAATGTGTAAAATACGCACAGATTAACA
>NC_087217.1:3561942-3596942 GCF_015104395.2 Macrobrachium nipponense | reverse complement strand
CATTTGTTAAATGAAAAGGTGAGAATTTATCATGGAAGTTTCAAGATATTATAAGATAATTGCAGTTTTGTTGATTAAAAAAAACGTTTGATTTATTTTTTTATTCTTTTTTTTTTGCGTCAGTGGGATTTAAAGTTTAAGAGTTACTACCGTTTTTAGACATCAGTGCTTAGATAAGAATGTAAGATTTTAAATTACTTTATAAAGTCTGGGTAACGGCAAAAGGAGAGCATGGTTTTGGTTGTGCTACTGTTTTGGCTCCCACCGTATGGGGGTATTGCTGTCAGTGTATCTCATGCGGTGCACTGTAGGTATTTCTTAAGGTTCTTAGCAGCGTCCCTTTGGCCCCTAGTTGCAACCCCTTTCATTCCTGGTACTGTGCTGCCGTACCTATTCTCTCTCTTTCACCTTACTTTCCACCCTCTCCTAACACTTGATTCACAGTGCAACTGCGAGGTTTTCCTCCTGTTACGGCTTTGGCCTAAATCTTATGTATTCTTATAGTTTTGCCCACTCCAAAATTTGGTCATGTTAAGTCAATCTTAGTTTTACCAGACCACTGAGCTGATTAACAGCTCTCATAGGGCTGACCTGAAGGATTAGAGACTTTCACGTGGCTAGGAATCAATTTGTTACTTAGCAAATGAATTTCTATTATCAGAAATAAATTCCTCTGATTTCACGTTGGCAGAGAGCGGAATCGAACCCAGACCTTGTGATCGGTAGTCGTGCACATAGCCGACTCGTCCAACGAGGAACTAATGCTAATTTCATGAGTAGCATGTAGTTTTTATGAGAATAGTTTAACTTTGGCGTATGCTGAATGTGTTCAATAACTATACAACAAATGAAATATACCTTTAAGTTTTCTGTAAAAGTAAACTATTGAGATGTCTTTGTCTGTCCGTCCGCACTTTTTCTATCCGTCCTCAGATCTTAAAAACTACTGGGCTAGAGGGCTGCAAATTGGTATGTTGATCATCCACCTCCAATCATCAAACCAAATTGCAGCCCTCTAGCCTCAGTAGTCTGGCAACGCTTTAGAACGGGCCGCCACCCGGCAATGGCTGAAGGATTCATAGGCCACGGCTCGTACAGAAAATTCGATTGCGCCAACAAAACTTAGCTGCGAATGATTTTTTTTAAAGACAGCTTTTTTCTATATATTTTCAACACTTCTCACATACCTGTTTCGTAAATAAAACATGTACCACAAAGTCTTTGCCTTGCCTAAACTTGCAGTCCTTCCCCATCTCGGTCACCTGTCATAATTTCTCAGTGAAAAACTCGCCCCTAATTCGTTTGTATACTAACTGGCGATTTATATGTGTATTTTTTTATGTGTTTGTCTGGTTTGTATGTAATATTGATATTTTATATTTTTAGCCTCTTATGTATTGAAAACTAATGTCTATTACCTAGCTTGTTAGATTATTGAAGAAACATTTTTAGTAGTTGTTTGGCTGTCTCGGAAAGATTTTTGTTTGTAATGACGAGTACTGTTGTTTTGGAGCCCCTATTCACTAACTAGTAAGCACTCAGGAAAGTGTATATCGTCGACAACGATAAAAGCGAAATGGTTTTCATCAATTTATGCATGAAATATCGTTGGTTGATAGATCTCCATGACAGGCCGAATGTTTTTTTTTATTGATTCTGCGTTTGCTTAATAGATGTAGAAAGGATAGAATTGAAAATTACGTGTTTTGTAACATTTATGAAAGGATTTCGTGGATTCGGGGAATGGGCGGTCTCTAAATCTAACTTCATAAAATCCATGTATGATATTTCAAAGAACCTTGTGGAAAGCAGACTCTAGTCAGTACATAACCTACCTTCAGATTCGCCGAAGAATGTAAATAACGTGAACATGTCCTTTGCTGGTACTAATATTTCCATTCTTTGGAAATGTCTGATTAAAATTGCGTCGTTTTGCTAGAAGTTCCTGTCCCCACAGTTGTTAAGCTCAGGCATAACAGAATGGGTTTTATCCACAGGTGCTTGTACTCTCTCTCTCTCTCTCTCTCTCTCTCTCTCTCTCTCTCTCTCTCTCTTCTGTGACCGTAGCAATTTCGTAGATGTTCGCAATATTATGGAATGATTATAAATTTTTTAGCTTTCCTGTAAGCAGGTTAGGTTGAAATAAAAGTCAAGCAACATATGAATAAAAAAAAATCTAATGGCAGCAGAAAGCGAGTGAAATACATAAAAAGCGAGTTTATGTTTATAATTCTGAGAAGAGAATTGAAAGTGTTCGCTTGAGGGAAGAGTGCAACCCCTCATCGTGACTTTTCCCCTTTTAGTCTCCCCAAGATGGTGCTTCTGAAACCTTCGTTACCCACATGTTTTTATAATGATGAGGTTGATGTGTTGTAGGTTTCATTCTAGAATATGATTCTCTCTCTCTCTCTCTCTCTCTCTCTCTCTCTCTCTCTCTCTCTCTCTCTGAGCATAACTCGAGACGTTTTTCATCAAGAAGTGGATACGACTTCATTGTACTATGTTTCATATTTTAAGAGAATTTGAAGTGTCTCTGATGATGTTGCTCTTCAGCTTCTCCTCCTTTTATGAGGTTGCCTTAAGAGATCCTAAAGAAACTCGATGGTGTGTGAAATGGGGGAGCCGTATCATCAAAGAATTATTTTTTCATTCTTATAGAGTGGAGTTCGATATGATATTGTTATTTGCGCCAGTAACGGGTATATATATATATAATGGACATTTTGGAGATTAATTATCTAGCATTTGTACCTGCTTTGTGAACCGAGATATGTGTTGTTAGTCTCTCTTGAGAGAATCTCAAGCATTATAAAGTTTCCTTGTGTTATATGCCCTTTTGTTAGTTCATTTATTTGTTTGTCAATTTCCTGTCGGGCTTACCTTGTCTTCCCAGCTGCTCCTTACAGGGTTGAAAGGGTTCCAGCCAGACGTCTTACAATGGAAGCCCAATAGGCATATAGATGTGCATGGAGGGAGTTCGTCTGTCTGCTCATCTGTCTGACAGTCATTGTGACTGTCACACTTACCCTTGTTATATACATAGGGCTAGTATGTATTGATGTGTGTGGATTGATATTTCCCGTCTATATATTTGCCTGTCTGTATGGCTGTTTGATTATCACTCTTACTTTTTAATAACTTGCCGTAATTGTTTACAGGTATTTCATTCATACTACTGGCACGGTGGTTGATCATTGCAGCTCTCCCTGCAGTGTTGAAAGGATTTCATTCATACTTAGAACATAACTTGACCATCATATTTAGAAGTGCTGGAATAGAGATCATCCGTTTCATTGTCCCTCGATGTTCCTGCCACACTTACATTATTAGTATCGTTACTGTTACTGAAGAGTAAAATCCACTTTCAATCTGTGTTACTATGAGAATCTCCTCCATTCTCATTATCAGTTATTAGTTCTTTACTGATGAGTTCGTGGTGTCCTTACTTTTCCTTCTGTTTTACATTCTGTCCGTCATAATTACTTTCTCGAGAACTCTTCCTTCATGGTCCAAGATATTTTACTGCAACATAATACAAGGGTAGACCATTATGCCAAGATCGTTTGAATGTTCTTTCTCTCTGTCAAATGGTTGAAGCATGCTTTTAACCTTTGTGGGTTATAATCACGATTTTTACCTTGCATTGCTTTCAAAATTAAGATATCATTCATATCTCGCATGCGTAGGTCACTTCACTCATAAAGACAACAGATTATATTACATTGTTTCACAAACGCGTAATGTCGGGGGAAGCATATTTTGTTATATACTTCCACAAGAACCCTAATGTGTCTGCTTCAGCATTTCATCCGTCGGAATGCTCTCTTAATGGAGTGTGTTGTTTAGTAACCTTCCCAGAATTCTGTTTATTATTCGAAATGACCTGTCTTCAAATAAATGAATCTGAGCGTATAGTTAAAAACCAACTTGAAAAGAAACCCAATTATTATTTTACGTTGACTATGAAAGTAGGTTTCCCTAAGCATGTAAATGTAGAAGCATTTGTTAAATAAATACCTGATAAAAAAAACTTTTAAATTCTTCTCAATATAATGTAAGTTACTCCAGTTACACCTCTCAATGTAAAGTCTGACTAATAGTGATGAAAATTTTAAGTGTATGGCAGCCTAAGAATGTTTCACCCATTCTTCAACAAATAAACAAACTGCTAATTCTATCTTTTCATCCCCCCCCCCCTTTTTTTTGCTGACATTGAAAACGAAAAAAATGTTGAAAGGGAAATCATTTCAATGGAGCGTCATGTGGGAATAAATTCGAAAGAGTTGGTTTTAGTGACTGTTTTAGGGCTTTTTAAACGTTCGCTTATTTTTAGGACTCTTTAATGCTCGACACATTTCATCTGTCGTTGGCAGTTTTTTGATTGCTTTTTATTTGTTGGAATTTTTTTTATTCTTTAATAGAAGCTGAGTTTCCTGTTGTATGGTGTTTGTCGATAAGCGATCGTTGCCACTTTGGTAGCAGTTGAGATAAGACGTCTCCGCTGCTACCGATTTCTTTGTTAGTGTTTGATTACACTTCAGAACTTGCTGTTGGGATAATGATCGTCATCAAAATACTCAAGTAGTGTGCATTTGTTGATACACACGTTTAAGTAGCAAAAAAAGATGTAAGTCCAGTTAAGGAATTTGAGAACAATATCTCCAAATTTGATATGATAATTGGAGTAAACACAATTTGTAATATCTGGAGAAAGAACAATCTCGAAATGGGATACCATCTCATTTTGCTATTACCCCACGTCCAAAAAAATAAATAAGTAAATAAGTAAATAAATAAAAATAAATAAATAAATCGATATTTGACGTTTCAAGATGTGTTATGGAATGACTGACACGATTCAATGCATAACCTTCATCATTCAACGAAGAATGTAAATAACGAGAGTATGTTCTCGGCGAGCATTGCTTTTTGCTTTCTTTGTAAACGCCTAGTTAAACTTGTTCTGCGATAGCATTGCTGGCTGTTCACGTCCCCACAAGAGTTGTTAAACTGAGACGCAATGGTATGGTTTTAGTCATAACGCACCACTTTTAATCTTCCTAAAACTTGTGATGGTTTATATACCTGTACTCTCTCTCTCTCTCTCTCTCTCTCTCTCTCTCTCTCTCTCTCTCTCTCTTCACTTGTTTCATTATCTGAAGAGACTCTCACAATTGGTACTTAAGAAGCTTCATGCGTCATTCATATGTAAGTTTACACGCGCAATCATACGCACACATCGTGATCATTTTTATTTAGATTAAGTAATATATGCAGTGTTTACGTTTTTGTAGATACCAGTGGGTATTTGTCTGTATTTCATTAAGTTCTCTTTCCTTAGTTATGTAACTGTTTGACATTATATGTAACTGTTTGGCAGTTTCATTTTTTATTCTATAACTATAATTGTTAATATTATTGTTAAATGGCTTTGCTAATCAGCAGTTTTCAATATTTCCTAAAAGTTATATCAGATCTGCTTAGTTTATTCGTGTTTGTTGCTTTGAAGTCATATTCACTTCAGAAATAACATTAGTACAAACTCCGGGAAAAGATTTCTTAAAATTTACAGCAGCGAACAAATGTCTCACAAACCTGATAATCCACCGACGACGGCGAGATCATCTTTTATCTTGTTTCATAGACAGACCCACAGAAGAGAGAGAGGTTGTGGTCTCGAGACACTTAACTTAAAACTTCTACTGTAGCAGACACTCTCCTCTATTGCTATGTCGGCGTCGTCGTCGAGAGGTTGTCTCTTTGATCTTCCGGTTTCTGGAACGAGCAATGGCCGATTCTGTTTGAGGTTTTGTAATCCTGTCTTTTGTCACGCTTAGTGTCAAAGCATTTACGTCTCTCTCTCTCTCTCTCTCTCTCTCTCTCTCTCTCTCTCTCTCCTGTCTCGTAATCTTTGCTTTTCCTTCTCTCGCCACTCGAGGGCGCTTGTTCTCTGAGCATGGCTACTCTGGGGTCTCTCCTCCGTCTGTGCTCCTTCGACCACGGAGTTAGCCTTAGGCCTTTTCTCCTTTGATCTCTCTTCACCACAACCTCTTCGCTCAGAAAGATGAAAGTGTCCTATTTAGAATTTTAAATTTTTTCCTTCCCTTCATTTGTGCTATAATTTGAAACACTTCAGAAACAATAAGGCTTCAAGAGGGATGAAAATCATACAGCTTTAAAGTTCTGTTTGCACAATAAATGACAGTTTTATTGAAATGCTTATGACCTTCAAGTATACTTAACGAGGTTCATTTCTAGGAAAAATATAAATTTATAGTGGTTACGTTAGAGGCAGCTCTCAGAGAGAGTGGCGAAATTTCATGCATTGTCTGCGAGTATTTGGGATGGCAGTGAATACCGAAGACTATACTCGTTTTTTTTTCCATCTGTCCACCCGCCTGTGGTGTTTGGTATGGTAACACAGCGTCCCGGGCTTTAGATAATCACATTCAGCTTACATTCAACAATATTAACAATATCCTATTTCGAATATTAACGGTGTAATTCGCATACAGTAAATTATTAAAATGCTTTTCAGTTGCAAATGTACACCCAGATATCCTTTTATTTACCTAAAACTTACACATAGAGTAACTATTTAAAGCCCGGGAAGCAGTGTTACCATGCGAAAACGCCACAGGAAGATGGACAGATGGAAAAAAACAGAGTATAGTATCTTACAATATCACCAAAGAGGCTAAATTTCTCAAAAGGTTCCCTAGATGTTTCACTCCTAGGCAGCAGCCTCCAAAGAAACGTCAGTTTACAATTTGTGCCGGGTTTTACTATTTTCATTTGATTAAGATTTAATGGATGCCATGAGTGAAAAAGACCTTTTCTAATAAGAATTACCTGTAGTTCTTCAAGAATTGTCACTTCCTTTGACAACTGAACGAAACGAAAAGGAGGTGGACAGCCATGGCAGGTCGAATAGAACTTGAAACAATAAATACGAAGTTCAGGTGATCGAGAGAAAAAAAATTGAAATGATATAAAAAGAAAAATATAATTAAAATGGGACAGAACTATCAGAATAGTTTTGCCATAATGCTTACGCCTCTCTCTCTCTCTCTCTCTCTCTCTCTCTCTCTCTCTCAATATATATAATATTATAGGTCTCTCATATTTTAATTATAATATTACTACTATATGTATATATATAGATATATATATAATAATAATATGTAATATATATATATATATACTATATTATATATATTATTGTATAAACATGCATGGTAATATACGTATATGTATATTTACTATTGTGTGCAATATGCATATCTATACATGTCCATGTGTATGTTTGCAAGCGAATTTTTTTATAAGTCGTCTCTTTTAACATAGGGTGCTTCAGAAAGAGATAAAGAGAGAGAGAGGGGGAAAAAAGACAGCTACCACCGGCACATTTATACTGTAATTTCTGGAACGGGGATGAACCTCTAGTGCAAAGAACTACGAAATAAAACTTTCACTTTCCCAGACACTAGCACAAACACACACATACATAAACGCATATACATATATCATATATATATATATTATATATATATATATATATATATATATATATATATATTTATATATATGTGTGTGTGTGTGTGTGTGTGTGTGTGTGTATGTATATGTAAGTATGTTTTTGCAAGTATGTATACGCGTTATCGTGTGAGGACCAAATTCTACTCCTGAGGGGAGAGAGAGTGTGTGAGCACATTTTTTCTTTACAATATCATTGTACCTTTCTTGACGTAGGACTTTAATTATATATATATATACATACATATACACACACAACACACACACACAGCAACAAACACTAACCACACCATAATATATATATATATATTATATATAATATATATATATTGTATGTATGTATGTATGTAGTATGTATGTATGTGTATATATATATACATACATACATGAATATATATATATATATATATATATATATATATATACATATATCATATATATATAATATATATATATATATATATATATATATATATATATATATACATATTCCAGTGATTATCCGTGTATGTATACACGGATAATCACTGGTCAAAAACTAGGGAATAGTGAAACCAAGAATAACGAAGTTATCCAGAACCCGAATAAGTGATGGTCTGTACCTCGCAATGTTTGATTGTTACAGTGAAGGAAAAAAAAAACCAAGAATGGAATACCAGTGGGTGGTGACAGAGTGACAGAAAGGCCCGAACGGTGCAATCCAAAGAATTGTCATTTCGTTAGATAATTTGGGTTGGTGGTCTGAAGGTTATCGTGAAACTTCCTGTGAGATGTATCGCGCAGTAAGACGATTTTGTTGTAGAGAGGGAGGGAATACAAAGTCAGTGATGAAACGAATATCCTTTCAGTTGGTTCTTTCGAGGAAGGCGAGAAAAGAAAAGCCCGAAAATTTACTGGAGCCGCATATCTTCCAGTGACAGAATCAGGCCAACATATCCTTCTTTGCAGTACTCTTACGATGTTAGAACAAGATGCTTCACTATTTATAAAAAGATGAAAACAATTGTTATACGTTATTTAAAGTAATGAGTAGACTGAGTATCTAATTGTTTGATAAATATAAATTGATGGGTGAAATATATTTACAACACAGTAGAAGATATTTATATATATATATATATATATATATATATATATATATATATATATATATATATATATATATATATATATATATATATATATATATATATATATATATATATATATATATATATATAATATGCAGCATTCACTTCACTTCCATCCTATTGTGAAGGGCGTCATTGCTATTCATTCTGCGTCACTTAGGAGGAACAAGGAAATGCTCTCCAGGATCCCCAGCCAGCCCTTCTTATTCTCTTTTCCAGCCATTTTTCCCCTTCTTTGCGCCTTACTCTCCATTCTTCTTCTCATATTCGTGACACTTTTCCTCCCGTTTTTTCCTCCCTGTTTTAGAAACTTTTGAATGGTAGATTGGTACACAAAATGACTCCTCATAATACCCTATTTTTCGTAAAACTTTGGGTGTCTGGAAGTTGAAAATATAATGCTGAGACGCCTACAAAGAAGGGCAGCGGAGGACTTTCTGAATAGTTGGAAATAAAATGTCTCCTGGAAGACGACTGGGAAGCTTCAAATGAAATGGAAGACAGAAGAAACTCCAATGTTCATCAGCCCTAAGAATTCTTTTGGAAAATTTCCGAGGTGTAAGAACATAAAGCATTCATTCATACACAAGATGTTAGAACTTTTATTTAGATTTTCACTTATTTATGTACCTTTATTAAAGTTCTACGAATACAGTGTAGAAAAGTAGGTAGCTCGCTTTCTATCTCTAGGGTAGATGGTGGAGGTTGTCAAAATTGATATTGACATATCATTGGTGCATCTATGTGTGTTTATGTGTGATATTTATGTGCATGTGTGAGAGGGTGAGTTTTGAGAGATCTCAGAAAATCACCTGGTTAGTAATATAACTTACGATATAACTATCCGAGTATTAAAAATGCCTTCAGGAAAATCCGAGAATGTTAGAAGATAATACCCGGTAAGTTGATGCAATGCTTGACAGACTGAGCGTGCTTGCTTCAGTTTTCTTTAAATATTAAAAATATACAAGGAAGAGCAATGAGCTACAGCAGTAGGGGTGGTACTTAGTTTATTTTATTTTATAAAGCTATTTTATAAAACGTCCACCAGCATTTTTGTTGTTAGTTCGTTTGAGAATTTTGTCTATTTTTGAGCTGATGGCATATCTTAGGTGCCACATCTGGGGAGTGTCTGGTCTGTAGACTTTGATTTCAAGTGATTTATTTATGAGTACACTAAAGTCCATTAGTTAGTCTTTTAATAATGTAATTATACATACACACAAACAATATTTATGTGCCATACATACACACACACACACACACACACACACACACACATATATATATATATATATATATATATGTGTGTGATGTATGTATATGTATATATATATATATATATATATATATATATATATATATATATATAAAACATATATACACATATATAAATATTGTTTGTGTGTAGTATGTATGTATAATTACATTATTAAAAAATTGATTAACTGATGAGCTTGAGTGTACTCATAAACAAGTCACTTGGAATCAAATCTTGCAGACCAGACACGTGCCAGATGTGGCACACAAGATGAGCCATCAGCTCAATAATAGAGACAAGTCTCAGTCATTTGAACGAAAAACTCAAAGGTACTGTGGTTAATGAGGTTTCTAAATACCCACAGATTTTTATAGCATTGTAGTTCTGTGTGTACAAAAACTAAAAATGATTAAATGCACAAGCAAAAAAAGTGTTTATGACTTAATGAACTGACCTAATAACAAAAATGCAAGTGGACGTTTTAAAGGTATTATATAGTTTCATGTATGGCGTTATTTTTTACAAGTATAAATTTCCGGATATCACTTAATACCAAATTTACTATCCTTTGGGAAAGACTCACTTAAGGTTGCGGTGTCAACTGTCTATCAGTGTATCTTGTCAGGTTAAATGGCTTTGTTGGAACAAGCGTGTTCCGCTTGTTTCTTATTATTGATTGTTTACCTGATAACCATTAACCTGTTCTTCTTTTTTTTTGGGTCAAGTGAGTTGACGTGTGTCGGACGATGTCTGATTTTAGTCAGTCAGTCAGTCAGAGGCAGTCAGGTATGATCACCTGTGGACCAGTACGTGGCAGCGTCAGGTACTGGATACCTGGTTATTTGGTTTGAAGCCGTCGGACGGAGTATGATCTTCGAGTTGGAGGTTGGCAGCCTTTGGCCAGCATTGGCGTGTTTTCATCGTCGAGAGGACGACATGTCGAGTGTGACATCACTGGGTAGCAGCATTGGCGTGTTTTCGTCGTCGAGAGGACGACATGTCGAGTGTGACGTCATTGAGCAGCATTGGTGTGTTTTCGTCGGCGAGAGAACGACATTTTGAGTGTGACAACATTGGTCAGCATTAGCGTGTTTTCGACGTCATGTGGAGTGTGGCTTCAGTGGGCATCGTTTGTGTATTTTTGTCAGCTGGGGAGCGATACTGTGTGGAGGGTTAACCTCATTGGCAGCGTGGAATTGTATTGATGACCTTGTGTATAGGATTCCGTTGTTGCTGTGTCGTAAGCTGTGTAATCTCCTTAGGTGGAGTGTGACCTTTGTAGGTATGACCTAATGATGCCTAGTTGTGCCTAATTCTCAGAATTGTTTAGAAGTCGCACATTTAAGTAATGTAATATTTTACTGCTCACTAAAGTTGTTTATTATTTACATAATTTGAATGATGATTTAAATGCTGGTGGTTAACTGTCTTTATATTTAATTTTGATGCTCGAATAATTTGGAGAGTGCTGCTTTTTTATTTTGATTGTTTGATTTTTGTGCTTTATTATTTATTTAAATAACGTTGCATATAATGATGTAAATGTACGTTAGTTAATTTTGAAGTAATAATATTGGTACCGTTAATATTAATTTTGGTAGAGTTTAATTTAATTTTGGATTTATGGACTATCGTGCTGCTTTTAAATATATGTATCCACTTAAGTATTATCTGATTTCAAGGGTATTGACTGACGCACTGACTCATTTGTATAAAGTTGTAAATAAGTAATTGTAATATATTAGTTTAAGGTAACTTTATTTTGTTTGTTTAGTTCCTCCCTCCATTGCTGGGCTCTATCACTGCCAGTTTTTCCAGTTCCGAATGTTATTAAACTTAAAGAACCTGATGAACCATTTAAGGTTCATAACTATCTAAACCTAATGTCTAGGCCGAGGCAAATGCAGTTAGCAATATTAAGTCACCCAGGGAGTAAATTATGCCCAAGGTATTTTGAATTCGGTAAGTGTCATTTGTGACTCATTATATTTACACATATATATGTTTGTCTGTTTTTCCTTTGTATGCTTATTTCAGGGTGCTTACATATACCAGGTGATGCGATTCGGTTTAAAGTCAACCCTGAGGTAGGACGTCTATATGGTGGCAAACCAAAAAGTTAATGTCAGTTTCCAGTCAGAACCGTCCCTTCTTATATAACCCCCAGAAAGTCTATTTACTACGTGCAAACACTTGCGTTGGGTCTGAGTGTTAATTTGCCGGAAGCTCTCTCTCTCTCTCTCTCTCTCTCTCTCTCTCTCTCTCTCTCTCTCTCTCTCTCTCTCTTCTACACACACACACACACACATATAAATTTGCTTCCATTTTATGAAAATATTTTGTTCTCAAATTGGTGTGAAAATCGGGAGGTAATAGTGAAGACATTTTTGTATATGTACCATGTATAGAACATGAAATTACGATCACTGTATAACTCTGAAATGGAAATGTTGCGTTGGTAACTATGATTTGAAATTTTACTCTTTATTTTTATATTTTTTTTCTACATATAGAAAGGCTGACCTGTATAATTGCCACATTGTTTATTCATTTCCTTCTGTTATTCTAAATATGACAACACTTGATATCTGTAGCTACAACTTTGGAAAGTATCGCTTCCTAGAGTGATCGGTGTCCTGTCTATAATATTATTATAAATAACCAAGTTTTTTCTCCTACTCTCCTTCTGGTTGTCTTGTGACTTCTCCCATGACCTTTCAATACCGTTCAGTGCATCTGGTTTTAAAAAGTTTAATTTTTGTGGTTTGTGCTTGCTTCAATTTATAGCTTTTTGCAAGTTCCTAAATAACCACTGTTTGATACCATTTGGTTACAGATAATTCCTCCGGATGTTATTATTTTTTTGCATGTTTTCTTTTTCATACCTTACCGGTAAACTCATCAACTTCCCGTACCTTTCCATTGTTACGAATGGCTGAGAGTTCTTCTGACGTTACCGAGATTTGAGTTTTGAACTAGATTTTTACTTTGTATCTACCTTCCAGAGGAAAGAACATAGAGATGACTGATCCTTCGATCAGTCAGGGCTATTGATTCCTAGGCAATTTTTTTATTATACAGATGTTTCAGGTGAGACGTATTAAGAATACTTCCCTCTCTGTTTCAGTATAAAGTTACGCCAATTTGTAATGAAATCCTGGGAAAAGAAACTAACTTTAAAGACTACAGACAAAACAATAGGTAAAAAAGTTTCATTTTTACTGTTACCAAAATTGTTCTTATTCTGTTTTCATTCAGTGTGGTATAGTATTTAGAATGCTGTTTCAGGAAATTTTGAAATCTGTCGACTAAAGAAGGTTGTATGTATCTCTGGTACCCTTTGCTATATGAAAGTCTCTTTTGAGCAGTTATATTCTGTTCGTCATCTTATGTGTTATTTTCCCCTCCATAATCGTATACGAATGCTGGGAGTTAGGGCGAACGTCATTCCCTTGCATTAAGTAAGAGGATTACCAATAATTATCTCGTATTGCTAATAATTTACATAGGGTTGCTGAATACCTAAGTGTTGGTGTAAGGAAGCATTTATTTATAATTAACCAACAATTCTATATTAACAATAAGTTTGTTTCTCTTTGCTTATTCATGTTATTAAAGTATGATTGGACTAGATGATTCATAAAAATCAATTCCTAAAGATGGACCGTACATAAATGCAAAACAGCATGTACATATATGAACATGCACATGTACACTATTCAGAATCCCACAGCTAGTATGGAAGTAGATACAGGGTTCTATTATTTTTATTGGAGACTGTAAACGGGTTTGGATATACTACTTTTTTTTAACTAGTTACAATCACTTGATGCAAACAGATTTGGATATTCTATTTTTTTTTACTATACACGTTTACAAAGAAAAGCTGCAATCGTTTGGTGAACCAATCCTTTATAGTGCTTTATATTATTCTGAATTTTACCAATTTTACCTTTTATTACCTTTTCGCTGTCGTAATGTGAAATGAAGTTGGTGATATAACAGAAATCTAGAATGGATTAGGAAGTTTTGTGCAGTCAGTGGGAAATGGGGCTGAACTCCAACAAAAGTAAGACTTATCGATTAGCTGATCTCGCAGTTTTCCTGGTCTGTGCTTAATTGGCCTGTTTTGTCCTATTTTTCTTCAAATTGCATTATAATTGATTTAAGCATGAATAATAATAATAATAATAATAATAATAATAATAATAATAAAATAATAATAATAATAATAAAATAATAATAATAATAATAATAACAATAATAATAATAAAATGGCAGAATTCAGCGAATTAATCTTATATATCTTTTCTATTTTTCTCATTACTCGCTTTTCTTGCTCAACGATACTTCTTAAAATTGGCCAATATTCATATTGGGAATAATACTGCAAGTGGTATTTTATTTAGTAAAAAACTGGTATTATCAGTATACTGGTATTATCAGAATACTGGTGTATGAAAAGGCGTTCCTCAGGTCCAGGTCAAGCAGGAGTCGTCGTCGGTGTTGGTATCATTCCATAATCGAGGTCAATGTCAATTATTATTATTATTATTATTATTATTATTATTATTATTATTATTATTATTATTATTATTATTATTATTATTGTTGTTGTTTTTTGGGGGCAAACTCCACAATAATAATAAAAAATGTTAAGAGTGTAATTTAAAAACACTTTACAAAGCTTTCGAACCCATCCCTGGGATGGGTTCGAAAGCTTTGTAAAGTGCTTTTAAGTTATACTCTTAACATTTTTTATTATTATTGTGGACCCTTAAGAATATTATTATTATTATTATTATTATTATTATTATTATTATTGTACGTCCTCTGAATATATACAGCATATTACTTTAAGACCTTTTCGTTTACAATCCGTTGGCGCGACATGCTCTGTATAGAGATTTAGTGTATCACCATTCACAAGGGTTGCATCTTTAAGAGACTTAAGGCCTGTCCACACGAGCGGGCCTGATCGGCGTGCTCCGGGGTTGACGGGCAAATTCTGGCGGACTTACCCGTGAATGTTGTCCACACAGGTGAGGCGATGGAGAGGTGGGCGTGCCCGACGATGCCAGTAGTGTGTTCAGTGCGGTACGATAAACATGGTGCCTACCGCAAAAAAAGATATTGTGTAGCATGATAATTGCTTTGTGTGTGATGAAAAAGAAAAAAAAAATAAGCGAATATGATGCAAAGAATGGCTCGGTAAAAGAAATGCATATGGTTAACGTACGTCTGCCAGGGTCGAAGCTCAAGCCATCGGGCACCACCATGGTGACTTTGCTACAAGACCCATCGGGCAATTTGGCGGTTTGCCTGTCAAGTGTGCCCGTTAGAGGGGAAGTCCGCCGATCAGGCCCGATCGTGTGGACAGGCCTTTAGGCTGCGTTTACAACAAGCGAATCGAATCGATTCAATTCACGAAGAATCAATACGAGACATGATTGGTCACACAAATTTTTTTTTAATATAACCGTTTACACCAATCGAATCGAGTCATATTAAATCATGCCGATTCGCTTGGTGACCTTATTCTGTTGTTATGGATTGTCATTTGCTATTTTGCCAATGAGAGAACTTTAATTAGAAAAATAGAGAAGGACCTCTATAAAATTAATGCGGCTGAGGCAGCAATTACCTTTAATAAAAGACGTTTAAAATAGGGTTTATTTCCAGTATATTATGATTATGATTATGATTATGATTATGATTATGATTATGATTATGATTATGATTATGATTATTATTATTATTATTATTATTATTCAGGGGAGGAAAGCTCTTCACATGGAACAAGTCCACGGGAGACATTGACTTGAAATTTTTCCAAAGGATGTGGTATTCATTAGGAAGACGTAAGAGGAGGTAAATGGAAATGCAAAATGAAGAATATATTTGAACTTTTAAGAAAGCATTTCTGACATCATTGTCATGATTATGATTATTTCTTCATTTTGCGGCGTTAATACTTTAATGCAGAATAATGAAAATTTAATTTTAGTGCCAAAGTGTGGTAGCTGATATTTTAAGTTTCTTTTCGGTTTCACAAAATTTAGATTACTCTTGATCTGTATTCAAACACATGAGAACGGCCACATCCACTCTGTATGGAATATCGTTCTGTATTACATTTCTGATGCCTGGGAGGGATAAAAAAAATCATCAGACTGACCCTTCTGGTTTTAAAGAATATTCTGCAAATCTATATTTTCCCCTTTCCCTAACGGGATGTTACTTTCTCTTCTGAACACGGAATCATTGGCGAATCTATATTTTATTCTCTCCTTTCCGTACATTTACTTAAACCGGAATTTCAGCATTTCCTGTTATTTTTGCCTTTAAGAAGAAGAAGAATAAAAAGCACGAAGCACCGCTTGACGGTGATAACTCATTTCGGGTCATGTCTCGGAAACGGTGAACTCAAGTCAAGAACATGTTCTCCCAGATACGTTCACCAAACGGATATTGTTTATAGATTTTCTGGAGACAGAGGAGGCCATACACACATTTTTTGCGCCTCTTTTTCTGTAGCAGCGGCACACTTTCTGGAGATATACTGTTTCTTGCTCCTCTTTATGCTCTGTCCATCGAGAACCTTTTAGATTTCCATTCTCACAATAACAAAGCCTTCCTTCCACTCGACTCTCAACTCCTTTTCTTTCTGATCGTTCTTCACGCTGTTAAAAAGTTAACTGGATCCCTTTGGTTCTTGTTACCTCTTCCTTTTATTAGAATGGTACGTAAAAGGAAACGCAGTGTAAGCGAAAGTTGAGGAAGATTCCTGAATTTCTTGCAAGGAGGATACAATAACTTTTAACTCTTTGTTTTGACGATACACAAACACGCTTGGTTAAGAGATAGCAATGAAATCAGTGGCAAGGTAAAAGACTTATTACAGAAATTAGAAGAGAATGTGTCAGTTCACGAGCGGAAATAAGGATTATGTGTTCTACTAAAGTAGATATATGAAAAATCGGAATTAAAATAATATTCATTCCATAATCTCAAATATCGGTGTACAACAATCATCTTAAATGTATTGATGTTATGTTTTATTGCTTTCTGCCGTTTAATTTTGTAAAACTTTACTTCAGGTAATTTTTGTTTTCTCACTCTTAGTTTACTCTGTTTGCTTTTGCCAATTAGATATGCAGACAGACACACATAGAGACTCACGCACCCACCATAGTTATGACATGCTCTCTCTCTCTCTTTCTCATATATATATATATATATATATATATATATATATATATATATATATATATATATATATATACATACATATGCACATTAAGTATCTGTGCCCCTGTCTTTCCGTTTGTTTTTATGTTTGTGGGCCACCCCTTTAATAGAAAAAAAACTTGTACTATATATATATATATATATATATATATATATATATTATATATATATATATATATATGCATGCACACATACACACGAAACACATCTCACTTTCCCGTCTCATAGTTCTCATACCGTGAGGTCTGGGTCTCCGAATATTTCTAGTACCGGAAAGAGCAAAGCCGATGCTATCCCGATCTTTTTCCGTAGGACCGGGGCAAAGGACATTGTCCAAGCCATCTATACATCTCCAATCCATCGTTATTTCATCTTCATACGAAATATCTGTCATTTCCCTCGTGGTATCATTTCTTACCCTACCCTGACATTTAAATTTTAAAGCTGTATTCTCAAGTCGACAAAATCTTTTAAATACGAGTTCACTATCACGCTACGATTCATCTCTCAATCGCCATACTAATGTATAATGTAACCTTAGGCTGCATATTAATCTGTTTGATTAATACTTACTGGATATCATTGATCCTGAATATTGATACTTCTCCAGATAGTGTAATTTCATCCCACTGTTCAAAGTCTGTAAGTTATTTATGCTTTTTTAGATTTAAGTCGCTTCGCATTAGGTATGTCATGCACTCTATTAGACAAGGTAATCTATTATATATATATATATATATATATATATATATATATATATATATATATATATATTATATATATATATATATATTTAATATATAATATAAAATCTATATCAATCATAATCTATCTATATATGTATATATATATATATGTATGTATATATATATATATATATATATATATATATATATATATATTAATATATATATAATATATATATAAAGGTTTATGCCACGGAGGAAAAATGAAAGGCGAGAAAGCCAAGAACTTTCGGTTTAGCACGACCCTTTACTTGCGAAACGTTCTTGGCTTTCTCGCCTTTCATTTTTTCCTCCGTTTCATAAACCTATATTTATACATAGCATCACGTTTAATAGACTTCGTGATCAAGTTGTTCATATATATATATATATATATATATATATATATATATATATATATATATATATAATATATATATATATATATATAGAATTTAGGAAATGCTATAGTCGATACGCATGTAATTTTCATGTCATTTAGGTTTCTTTGTTACCTATATAACTGGAAGGTTGCTTGATATTATAATAATTATATAAGCCTCATCGCGCACAAGTTGTACTAGAAAATTGAGGCTAGTGCGTTAATTCTGTAGGTTATCATTTAAATACTCATGTTTGTTTTGTATAAGATATGGTTATGAATAAATCACTCTCATGCAAATGCAATTAGATCAGCATTAATTTCAAACAATGATTCGGAAGACCCAAGTATTATTAATTATTCAACTGATATTCATTCGATTTCAATTATTCACTAAGATACGAGAATTTGGATGGGAATAGAATGACTGTAATAACCATTTTAGTTGAAGTTAAATATGATGAAAATTGTTCTCTTTATAAATTGTTGGTTCTCTTAGGCATCGTTGCCTTTGATTCTCCTCTCCCCATTGTCTTTCCATTACGTCTTTTCTTTCTACTAAAATATTCCGCGGCAGTCTCATCTGACTTTATTTTTTAAATGATACTTTGATAGCATCCACCCCCTCCCCCCATCTCAGTGCATACCCAAAACATCGGAATCTTGTCTTGTTTACGTATTCATATATCCTTCCAGCACCAAATCTCTACTCATTATATTTCCTTCAGGGAGATTAGCAACAACGACCTTAGTAGTATTCTTTCTGTCCACTTCAAAAATAGTTTTCTTAAAGTTATCATTTCTTACTTAGGCTAGCCTCTTTTTTTTCTTTTTCTTTTTTTGTGTAAGCTCTTCGTTGTTATTTTCTCATTTGTTTATTACGTTCCACTTATGTAAATTCAGTATATTTATTTCCTGAATCTTTACATTTCCTTAACATCTTATTTTCGTATATATAGACTGTCATTATATCTATATATATATCTATATATATATATATATATATATATATATATAAATATATAAATATATATATATATATATATATATATATATATTATTTTTATATAAGTAATATAATTACGTAGGTCTTGACCTTGCCTGTTTATAATGTAGATTTTTCTTAAGATTTTATTACAATTCTTTCGTTATTATTTGTTCATACACATTAGTTAAAAGTCCTCCCATTTCCCGTTATTAATTTTGTACACGAATACTCTGTATAGTTTGTTTAACTTGACCAACTCGATCTTCACAAAGCATATCATATAACTATTTAACCCGGATGAACGCTTTTAAGACAAATCGTCGTCATCGGAAATGGTGCTAATGATGTAAAACTACTGCTACATCACACCACTTTATGTAATCAGCCACTCTTACCTTTTCTGGACTTCTTCTTTGTGGATTTTGAAAAACTTCGACACTTTTTTTTTTTTTTCTTTTCTCAGGAAAGAGCAGATTTCATATTTTGTTTAGTGACGACACTGCGATCTGTTCTACAATTTGCATTGCATCCCAAGATCATTTACCTTTTATGAAAAGTAATGGATGCTTTCCACATATTATCCCGCTCCTCACTGTCTATGATATTACATAAGTGGTAAAATTGTATTTTTTAGTTCCAGTTTTCTAGTACCTTTCCTTCATCAGTTTATAGATACGGAATTAGGATATTTTCCGTATTTTGCAGCCACATTTTCCTTATAATCTGTAGTGTTTTTAAAAAGTGCTTCATGCACGCATGAAATTGTTGAAATTTCTGTAGGTCCTTCTGTTTTGCCATTCTTTTCTTTAATTTCCTATCAAAGTTGTTGTTTACGTTACCCAACACTTTCCTTCGACTTTTCTCATTCTTTCTCCTTTTTCTTCTTTTCGCAGTTCTTCGAAACGTTGTTGCCCCATCCAGTTACTTTCTCTGTCATGCTGGAATTTTCCAAAGAAATCCCTATCTGTGCAAATTGTGCCCAGTTTTGCATGTTCACTAAAATAATGGGCGTTTTTTCTTTTCTTGTGACTGATCTTTCAAGCAGGTCTCAATTTGCTTCCGTCGTCGTTACACTCGATGCTCTTTTGATTTGCTGTCATAATTTCCTCTCTCTCTCTCTCTCTCTCTCTCTCTCTGTTTTTTTTCTGCACCAACAGCCATTTTCCTCTCGCATATTTACACCCTGCGATCGAACTGTTATCCACTTTGTATTACTTGGGCATATGCTTCCTTTTCTTTCGGTATCACCCATTGGTTTTTGCTTTCTTTGGAATTTTACATCTTGATATTGTTGCACATTTTTCGCTTCAAGTTCTAAAGTTTTTATTCTGTTTGTGTTTATTGCTCCCTGTTTCTATATGGAGAAGGAGCATATGTCATTTGTTTATTTGATTCACCATAAAGTTCGCAATAAATTCAATTGCCGTCTTTTGAGCCATGTTAACGAAAAGTATTTGAGGACATTGGAAGCTTATAGATATTTGCATTTGAGACTTATACCAGGAAATTAATACTGTTGTAGTCCTTGCGACTTTGGCAATGAATAAACGGGAGTATTAATAACTTAGAAAAATTTCCCGGCCTGATACTCTTTCAATATGGTTTTTAATTTGTTACCTCCTACTTCCTAATTTGCACCATATTCTTTGGAAGCTTGAATTTCAAGTCAATGGCCATTGTGGGCTTGTTCCATATGGATAGGGTTCATCTTTTGTATAATAATAATAATAATAATAATTATAATAATAATAATAATAATAATAATGATAATATTATTATTATTATTATTATTATTATTATTATTATTTTTTGCTCTATCACAGTCCTCCAATTCGACTGGGTGGTATTTTATAGTGTGGGGTTCCGGGTTGCATCCTGCCTCCTTAGGAGTCCATCACTCTTCTTACTATGTGTGCCGTTTCTAGGATCACACTCTTTCTGCATGAGTCCTGGAGCTACTTCAGCCTCTAGTTTTTCTAGATTCCTTTTCAGGGATCTTGGGATCGTGCCTAGTGCTCCTATGATTATGGGTACGATTTCCACTGGCATATCCCATATCCTTCTTATTTCTATTTTCAGATCTTGATACTTATCCATTTTTTTTCCCTCTCTTCTCTCAACTCTGGTGTCCCATGGTATTGCGACATCAATGAGTGATACTTTCTTCTTGACCTTGTCAATCAACGTCACGTCTGGTCTGTTTGCACGTATCACCCTATCCGTTCTGATACCATAGTCCCCAAGGAGGATCTTTGCCTGATCGTTTTTCTATCACTCCTTCAGGTTGGTGCTCGTACCACTTGTTACTGCAAGGTAGCTGATGTTTCTTGCACAGGCTCCAGTGGAGGCTTTTGCTACTGAATCATGCCTCTTTTTGTACTGGTTCTGTGCAAGTGCCGGCATTCACTTGCTATGTGATTTATTGTTTCACTTTTCGTATTGCACTTCCTACATATGGGAGAGATGTTATTTCCGTCTGTCGTACTTTGAACATATCTGGTTCTTAGGGCCTGATCTTGTGCCGCTGTTATCATTCCTTCAGTTTCCTTCTTTAGCTCTCCCCTCTGTAGCCATTGCCAATTGTCATCGCTGGCTAGTTCTTTAGTCTGTCTCATGTATTGTCCGTGCATTGGTTTGTTGTGCCAGTCCCTATTTCTGTTCTTTCTGTCTTTCTCCTGTCTCGTATATTTCTGGGTCTTCGTCTGCTTTTATTAGTCTTCTCCCATGCACTCTTTAGCCACTCGTCTTCACTGGTTTTCAGATATTGCCCAGTGCTCTGTTTTCGATGTTAACGCAGTCCTCTATACTTAGTAGTCCTCTCCCTCCTTCCTTTCGTGTTATGTATAGTCTGTCCGTATTTGCTCTTGGTGTAGTGCTTTGTGTATTGTCATATGTTTCCTGGTTTCTGATCTATGCTGCGGAGTTCTGCCTTCGTCCATTCCACTATTCCTGCGCTGTATCTGATTACTGGCACTGCCCATGTGTTTTATGGCTTTTATCATATTTCCGGCGTTGAGTTTTGACTTGAGTATCGCCTTGAGTCTCTGCATATATTCTTTCCTGATCGTGTCCCTTCATCTCTTGGTGTTTTATATCTCCTCCTTCCATTATTCCCAGGTATTTGTATCCTGTCATCTATGTGTTTGATGTTGCTCCCATCTGGTAGCTTTATCCCTTCAGTTCTCGTTACTTTGCCTTTTTGTATGTTGACTAAGGCGCATTTTTCTATTCCAAACTCCATCCTGATGTCCCCAGATACAATCCTTACAGTCTGGATTAGGGTATCTATTTCCTTGATGCTCTTACCATACAGCTTGATGTCGTCCATGAACATCAGATGGTTGATTATGTTGCCTCTTTTCTTGAGTTGGTACCCGGCATCCATCTTCTGTAGTACTTTTGTCATGGGAATCATGGCTACTACGAAGAGTAGTGGGGACAGTGATCCCTCTCCTGATATTAACCTCTGCTAGTCTTATTCCAGAGCTTGTAAGTATTGTATTCCAGTTGCGCATTGTATTTTTTGAGGAAGCTGATGGTATTTTCCTCTTGCCCCATATATTTTCAGGCATTCTATTAGCCATGTGTGTGGTATCATGTCGAAGGCTTTCTTATAGTCTATCCATGCCATGCTTAGGTTGGTTTTCCTTCTCCTACTGTTCTTCATTACCATTTTGTCTATGAGGAGCTGGTCTTTTGTGCCCCTACACTTCCTTCTGCAGCCTTTCTGTTGGTGGGGGCTGGTGTTGGTCTCCTATAGGTAGTTGTATAGCCTTTCACTGATGATACCTGTTAGTAACTTCCACATTATTGGTAGGCAGGTGATAGGCCTGTAGTTACTGGCTATATTTCCCTTACTCTTGTCTTTTTGTACTAAGGATGTTCTTCCTGTGGTCATCCATTTGGGTGCTTGGTGATTTGAGATACAATGCTGGAGTTGTTCTGCTATTCGTGGGTGTAGGGCCTTGAAGTTTTTGAGCCAGTATCCATGGACTTCATCAGGACCTGGGGCTTTCCAGTTTTGGCATTTCTTTAGTTGGTGTCTGACTGTGTCTGTCGTGATGTCTGTGAATCTTTGTTTTATTCTCCCTGTTTCTTCTTCCTTGACTTCCTGGAGCCATGTTGCATGTTTGTTGTGTGATACCGGATTGCTCCATATGTTTTCCCAGAGTCTCTTACTTGGTTCGGCTTCAGGAATTTCTGGGTGGTTGTCTTCCCCACTTAGTTGGCTGTATAGTCTTTTCGGTTGGTTCCGAATAGTTTGTTCTGTTGGTATCCCTTATTCCTGTTCATGTACCGTTGGATCTTATGTGCTTTGGCTATTAAGCCTCTGTTTTACATCTTCTATTGTGTTGTTTAATCCTCTCTTGTACTTTGTATTTCTCGTTGAGTTCCTCCCTTGTTTTCTTGCTTCTTAGCCTTTTTTCTGCCATCTCTTTCAGTTTACTCAAGTCAGATCTCATTATTATTATTATTATTATATTATTATTATTATTATTATTATTATTAGGCATGGAATGAATCAGATTGATTTTAATATTACGCTACAAGTAATCATTAACCAGTAGATATTTCAGGTCATTGATATTAAACCTGATGTTTGCAGATCACTTTTCTGATGGAGGAAATAAGCATTAGGATGCCGCTCACAGGTGTAATGGGGTCGTAGAATTACCCTAAATCGATTTTCATTAAGAAAAATAGGTACTCTAGCGCGCGAGGGGGACGACTTGTGGTACTGAAGCCCTTTTTGCTTCGGATCCCTGGGTAAATAATGGCATTTAGAGGGAGTTACATTTATTAAATGAACACGTGAGTAAGAGGGAGTGAGCGAGAGCCATTTCATTCTCGAGCGTGTATTCACTGGCATTGGCTCTCATTCCTGGGCATATCTTCCCGCGGAAATTTCTGCGTTTTATTTCTGTACAGTTTCGTTTGAATTACTGTCAGGTCTGGATGAAATATGTTTGCGCAAATGGGATTAGTGCACTGAATTTCCATAGAGCCTTCTGGCGATGTCAGTGTGGCAATATGTTTTCGGTATTGCTTATGCTTTATATAACTTCAGTGACACATTTCATCAAAGAATATAGAAGCAGTTCGCTATGTAATCCATTTATTGTTGTTTTCTGTCTCTGAGAAGTTATGCATTTAATTACAATTTTATTTCATTTAAATCCGAACCCTTTCTCATTGTTTAAGAAAATAGGATTAGAGAAGGAATGATTTAATACTTAGAAATCTTGGGTGAATCAGTCAGGGAGACCAATAAAACGGGATTTAAATATGCCTCAAATATTACATTCCCACATTTCCTCATTTGGTTGCCACGCGTAAGGTTTTGCATAAATTGAATTGGTAGTTAATTTATATAACCAACAGGGGAGATTTGTACGAATAATTATAAAAAAACGATTTATGTGAATAACCCTATGCAATTTATTTGTATGACAGCAAATGTTCATCTATTTCAAGAAATGGTGCTTTTCAGATTATTAGAAATGTTTTGAGGTCTGAGAAAAATGATATTGCAATTTTATTTTTTATATATACATTTTTCTGTCCACTTGGCTGAAGAATTTAATTCACTGTCATGAATAGTACTCTTGGTGGTCCACAAAAAAGTAAGACTCGACACCCTTTAAAAAGACATGGCTTTCTCCCATTGACTTGAAATTTTTGTTTGCAGTAGTAGATACAGAACATAAGAGGGCAACGGCACAAGTCTCTGTCTCCCAGACAATTATCCGAAGTGCCTTCACTCTCTGAGCCTCATATTCTTAAAAGGATAACATATCCGCTGATGCTGCTCAAGTCTGCATGAATTCTTTTGTTATAAGGGTTTTTGGGGCAGAAAAGGACGTCTTTGTTGCGAAATTCTTTAGTGTGGCCTCAAATTCTGACAGGCGTTTTCTTTGTTTAGCACAACATGACGCTCAACAATATAAATGTTTCATGGTTGTTTGTTCACTTCTCCGAGAAAGTTTTTGGCTCGTCTTTCCAGTGACAGATTTTTAAGGTGTCATGTTTTCTTTTATTCCTTTAGAAGTGATGTTTCTACTGCAATTGTTGCGAAACCGTTTTGGTACACGGTATTTGCCTTGCTCCTTTTCGTGGTGGTGTGGGTATACGTTCTACGACATTTTCACTCCCCATTTCGATACATTGATTTTCTTTTTCGCAGTCGGATCTGGCAGGAAACAAGTAGGAAGGGAAATTTGAGTAGCAATCATACCACGTGCAATGCGTTTGTTGCAGAGCTCATTCTAATGTACATATTTCTTCCAAGAGAGAGAGAGAGAGAGAGAGAGAGAGAGAGAGAGAGAGGAATCCAGAAAGTTGTTCTGCCTTTCAAAGAAACGGTTTCAGCATTTTTAGAGTTGATAATGTTCCAGTGAAATAAAAAAAGCGATGGGAAAAATAAATACTGATTCGCTCCTTCGCTCCTCATGTTTTAAACTAATTTCTCAGTGAATATTGATTTATTTTAGTGCGTTTCACAGTTATTTAGATATAAAAAAATTTAGGAAAAGATGTTTTGAAAGTGATGTGTATTTTGTTGATGTTATTACAGGGAATACGCGTACATATAGTAACAGGAAGCGAATGTGCCTCACTGAATGCCGTAAACCTATACGCTCGCTCTCTCCCTCTCTCTTTTTTCCCTCTCTCTCGCGCGCGCGCGTTTCCAGGAATTTTACATAACTCCATTGGAAGTGGAGGAGGCACCATCTGCCCTCGTAGACAAGACCCTCACAAAAAGCGTCATTCATTCAATCCCGAAGTTGTGTTCTCAGGTTTCAATAGAAAGAGCGACAGCTTCTTGCGGGGCCTCTTTTCCTTATCTAGTTCTCACACTTGCCTTTTATATTTGAATCCTTAGGGAGTCTTGCGTCGGGGGGCCGGCTCCTGCTGCCGCTGCTGAATTCCACATTCGTTTCTTAGCTTTTCCATTTAGATGGAAAGGGAAGAAAAAGTCTTCCTTTACATGGATGACATACCCGGTGTTTGTTTTGACGCGTAGCCTCTCTCTCTCTCTCTCTCTCTCTCTCTCTCTCTCTCTGAGGGTTTTTTATGAAGTGAAAAAATTCTGAGAACCGGAAGTGTATATATATATTATGATATATATATATATATATATATATATATATATATATATACATATATGTATATAAATATATATATATATTATAATATATATATATAATATAGTATATATGTGTGTGCACATATTTATATATACATATGTATAATGTCTGTGTATCACAATAGATTGCCCATAAATATACATAAATGAAGTTAAAGGTAGTTATATTTCGGACGCAGCTGCTTCCTTCTACAAGCAGTTAATGGATAAAAATATTCATGTGTGTATATGTATCAAATGTACGCATGTATGTATTGATGTATGTATGTATGTATGTACACAAGAAACTTGAAGGTGACTCCAGAAACAGGCAGTAGGTCGATATTAAGTGACATCTCACCCGGATTAACTGTCAGTCTTCTTTAGTGCTCGTTGGAGGATTATGATGTCGATTGCATCGGAATGTGTTTGTTTATTTAGGCTTATTCTATCATTGGTCCTTTGAACCAACAGCTGCTCTTAAAAACTATAAGTTACATAATCATGTTAGACTAAACGGTTGTAGGGTTGTACTTTATGAAAGAGATCATCGTGTAAATCCCAAATGCGTTTGGCTACTGTATGGTCAATATATTCTTGCACATTCACAGAGTCAAATCTTTCTACTGAGAAAGATCATCATCAAACTAAATTCAGGTCTATCATTCCCAAATCAAAACAATAATCACAAACTCCCAAATTATTTAGGCCACACAAAAGCCCACAAGGATAGCACATCTTTATGTACAGGAGAATTCAATTATTAAATTTCAAAGTGGCTAACAGGCCTCTTTGCTACATTTTTACCAATATTTTTTTCCCTCACACATAATACAGTAAAAAAGAAAAAAAAATGTGTGACACAAATTCAAAGTAATATCTATGCCCTTCCCATTAAACTATTAAATTGAGATTCCATTCCTTCTATACCAATTACCCTAGAAAGATATTTAACTTTTTGTCACAGAATCAAAAGGCTTATTCGACCATTTCCCGGAATCCCAAATAATGCATTTTCATTGGGAGAAATGTTCTACAAACAGAAATTTGGCTGTAGTATGAGCTGCCCTTCAAGTTACTTTCAGCATTCAGAAAAGACGGCTTAACAGGTAAGTTGTTTCTAAACCTTTGCATTCAGAAAAAGACGGGCTTTAACATAGTGTTCCTAACTCGAAAAGAACGGCTTAACAATATTTCCTAACTTTTGCCTTCAGAAAAGGGCGGCTTAACAATAGTTGTTCCTAAACCTTTTTGTTGCATTCAGAAAAGACTGCGGCTTGAACAGTAGTGTTTCCTAACTTTGCATTCAGAAAAGACGGCTTAACAAGTGTTCCTAACTTTGCATTCAGAAAAGACGGCTTAACAGTAGTGTTCCTAACTTTGCATTCAGAAAAGAGCTTAACAGCAGTGTTCTTAACTTTGTATTCAGAAAAGACGGCTTAGCAGTAGTGTTCCTAACTTTGCATTCAGAAACGACAGCTTAACAGTAGTGTTCCTAACTTTGTAGTCAGAAAAGAGCTTAACAGCAGTGTTCTTAACTTTGTATTCAGAAAAGGAGGGCGGCTTAACAGTAGTGTTCCTAACTTGCATTCAGAAACGACAGCTAACAGTAGTGTTCCTAACTTTGCATCAGAAAAGAGCCTTAACAGCAGTGTTCTTAAACTTTGTATTCAGAAAAGACGGCTTAACAGTAGTTGTTTCCTAAACTTTGCATTCAGAAACGACAGCTTAACAGTAGTGTTCCTAACTTTGTAGCCAGAAAAGATGGCTTAACAGCAATGTTCTTAACTTTGTATTCAGAAAAGACGGCTTAACAGTAGTGTTCCTAACTTTGCATTCAGAAAAGACGGCTTGACAAGTAGTTGTCCAACTTTGCATTCAGAAAAGACGGCTTAACAGTAGTGTTCCTAACTTTGCATTCAGAAAAGAGCTTAACAGCAGTGTTCTTAACTTTGTATTCAGAAAAGACGGCTTAACAGTAGTGTTCCTAACTTTGCATTCAGAAAAGACGGCTTAACAGCAGTGTTCTTAACTTCGTATTCAGAAAAGACGGCTTAACAGTAGTGTTCCTAACTTTGCATTCGGAAAAGACGGCTTAGCAGTAGTGTTCCTAACTTTGCATTCAGAAAAGACGGCTTAACATTAGTGTACCTAACTTTGTATTCAGAAAAGACGGCTTAACATTAGTGTTCCTAACTTTGCATTCAGAAAAGACAGCTTAACAGCAGTGTTCTTAACTTTGTATTCAGAAAAGACGGCTTAACATTAGTGTTCCTAACTTTGTATTCAGAAAAGACGGCTTAACATCAGCGTTCTTAACTTTGTATTCAGAAAAGATGGGTTTAACAATTAGTGTTCCTAACTTTGTATTCAGAAAAGACGGAATAGCAGTGTTCCTTACTTTGCATTCAGAAAAGATAGCTTAACAGCAGTGTTCTTAACTTTGTATTCAGAAAAGACGGCTTAACAGCAGTGTTCTTAACTTTGTATTCAGAAAAGACGGCTTAACATTAGTGTTCCTAACTTTGTATTCAGAAAAGACGGCTTAACAGCAGTGTTCCTTACTTTGCATTCAGAAAAGACAGCTTAACAGCAGTGTTCTTAACTTTGTATTCAGAAAAGACGGCTTAACAGGAGTGTTCTTAACTTTGTATTCAGAAAAGACAGCTTAACAGCAGTGTTCTTAACTTTGTATTCAGAAAAGACAGCTTAACAGTAGTGTTCCTAACTTTGCATTCAGAAAAGACAGCTTAACAGTAGTGTTCCTAACTTTGCATTCAGGAAAGACGGCTTAACAGTAGTGTTCCTAACTTTGCATTCAGAAAAGACAGCTTAACAGTAGTGTTCCTATCTTTGCATTCAGAAGAAATGGCTTAACAGTAGTGTTCCTAACTTTGCATTCAGAAAAGACGGCTTAACAGTAGTGTTCCTAACTTTGCATTCAGAAAAGACGGCTTAACAGTAGTGTTCCTAACTTTGCATTCGGAAAAGATGGCTTAGCAGTAGTGTTCCTAACTTTGCATTCAGAAAAGACGGCTTAACATTAGTGTACCTAACTTTGTATTCAGAAAAGACGGCTTAACAGTAGTGTTCTTAACTTTGTATTCAGAAAAGACGGCTTAACAGCAGTGTTCTTAACTTTGTATTCAGAAAAGACGGCTTAACAGTAGTGTTCTTAACTTTGCATTTAGAAAAAAACGGCTTGACAGTAGTGTTCTTAACTTTCGCTTTATCAGACACTTGCCATTTTGAGTCAACTGACCTCTTCACTACCGGGTCACTACTATTGCCACACCCGACTGTCTCAATACCAGCTAGCCAATAGCTTACATTAGTAGTTCATGTAATTGCATCAAGATAAGGATAATTAATTGCACATCAGCATATATTTATTGTATTCGTTTAAATCAAACTTTGTGTAAATCAATTGTATTCATGTCTAGGGTCATCGGAACATGAGTAGGATATATAGCCACTTATTAGTTTCATTTTTTACAATTAATATTTTTCATTTAATTTTTTTATTTTTATTTTTATTTTTATTATTTTTTAAATTTTTTATTTCAACTTTTATTATTTTTATTTCTATTTCTATTAATTTTTAAATTTTTTATTATTACTATTTTGAATTAATTTTTCATTTTTATGGTTTTTCCCCCTTTTTTTTTTATTTTTATTTTCATTATTTTTATTTCAATTTTTATTTTTGCTTGGATCTAAATTAGTAGTTGCCAGTGATACAGTCAGACAACCTTTGGTCGATTGCTTTAGTGTATCCACTAAGGAGGGAGCGATGAACAGGTCTTGCTGGCAGTCATCAAACATCATTTCGGATATGATCGTGTGTGTATTAAATTCCTGTATTTTCCAATTTCAGTATTTGTATCCCATTTTCTTGCTTAGTTAAATTGTAACATATTAGTTATTACTTCTTTGTCAAATTATATGGGAAAGAGTAAATTGATATAACAAGATAACACTAATAAGGTTCAAGTTTGAGTGATTCAGTTTTTAAATAGAAGTGTATATACATATATATATATATAGTATATATATATATATATATATATATATATATATATATATATATATATATATATAATCCTAAATTCCATTTACATAATCTTTAGCATTGTCAAGGTAGAGTAGGATCTGGATGTATAATATGCTTACATCTCGTGATTGAAGTTGCCTTAACGACTGGATTCTGTTGAAAGTTTTCAACTTGTATGCATCTGACGTCAGTGCTTGGCCAGTAAATTATAAGACTCATGGTTTTCTTTAAATGTTAATTTACACTTTATAAATAGATATGTGTATATATATGTATATATATATATATATATATATATATATATATATATATATATATATATATATATATGCGTGTGTGTGTTTGTTTGTTCGTATGTTATTGCCTGAGTGTATTTACTTCTGGGAATTGCTAAATAATGGGCTAAATCGAAAACTGATTTATAGCATTTATAACTGTTTTCAAAATTCCTTCTCGTGTTAGTTTTAGAGCCTCTTTTAGAGAATTCTTCACTGCCATGGGTTTTTAACAATGGTTGTAAAAGAATAATTTTCTGTGTCGAGGTGGGAAGAGAATCTCGCTAAGTTCATGAAAGACTAATTCTGCTAAAATTAACCCTGCACCACGGTTCTGGTGTTCTGGTACGTATTTTGTGTTTAGTTGCTAACTTAAAGTTTACTGATTATTTTCGCATTTTCTCACAGTCACATCTACACATGTAACTCTATTGAGGTCTGCTTTGCAAGTTAATAGTATATAGATTTATACTTATTGTAAATAAATATTAGCTGTCATATCCACGCAGTGAGTATGTTCAATATTAAAACACAAAGGCTTCATATTAAAGATAATATTAGTGGCTATATCCACGCACTGAGTATGTTCAATATTAAATCGTAAAGGCTTCATATTAAAGATAATGATATTAGCTGTCATATCCACGCAGTATGTTCAACATTAAAACACAAAGGCTTCATAGTTTCTCCATTCAATTCTCTTCTAGAAATGCAAGATATTGATACGATTGAATCATATCCTGGGAAGGTGATTGTAAACTAATCTTTCTAAGTGTTCAGACTGTTACCTCAAAGAAACTAGAAGACGTTTCACTAATTGCTTATTGTTAGGTCAGTGTAAGCAACTGGTAGAGCAGGCACTTCCGCTAATAACTGATTTATAAAGTAAGTTTGTGTTTTCGTTTACTTGGGGAGCAAACCTACAAACAACTCAGTTGTTGTTGTTGTTGCTGTTCTTGTTGTGGGGGCGGGTAGAAAAGCCCTATGGAAAAACCTAAAAAGGTCTGTAAAACGAGTTTCGCGTTGAGTTTAAAGATACAGGAATTTTAGGATAAGATATTTATGATTTATTTATGGTTAAACAGTACAGAATAATTATTTCTGATAAAACATGGCGTGTTTATTTTAATTTTTGTTCATGAAACAACGCGCTATTTGACCGTAGATTTCAACAGCTGCACCGTGTCAGGTGGAAGTCGGATCACGCCTTGTTTGAAAAGGGATCAAATTCCTGACATAACTTCAATGTGTTCTCATCAATTGGTTTAGCCTTTTAGATTAGTAATATCAAGAAAATGACGCTAGACCTATATCTAGGGCTTATATCCGCTGACTGTTCTATTTTTGTGCTGTTCTGTTATTTCAGCATTAGTGTAAGCACAACCTCATTCCAGATATGTTATGAAACATAGTTTTTCATGGTAGCATTTATCGAATCATCTTGATCATGTAACTTTCCTTTTTGGTTATAAAGAAGAAATCAGATAATCGTTATTCTGGTCATTGCAAGCAAAGCCTGGATCCCTCACGTTAAGTTTATTATGAACGCTCTTTTTCCAGATATTGTATTATTTTAGCCTTTCTTTAAGGACAGTTTTATCCAACATAAATCAAAATTGTTTGTAAGTGTTAACCTTATTAGACTTATTATATCCAAGTAACTATCCCATCCCTAGAACTGAAAATGTAAATGTTTAGGACAACCATTTATGTCTTTATTTACTGCGTACATGATTGGAGAAATCGCATCTAGACAAATGTTATCCAACCGGAGAGGTGGAACGTATAGCCCCGTGAAAACACCGCTTTAGAACTGCTGTTCAGCTAAACACCGTCGTCACCACAAGTGTGACGCCGTCCTCAAGGGGATGAATTTCCATTTCGGATTCATTGCTTTCTCTAGTAACCACATCCATAAAAATTATGGAAATCAAGAAGTTAAGATGTTTTGCTCCTGGATGTGTTTAAGTATAAGCTCGACAAATATCTAAGCTGTATCCCAGACCATCCAAGATTGGAAGATGCAAAATTTACTGAAAGATGCATTAGCAATTCTCTGGTAGACATTAGAAGTGCCTCACACTTAGTGATCTGAGGAAACCCGAACGAGCTGTAAGGTCTGTAAAGTAAGATATTAGAGAAAAATATAACGTTAATTGCTACCTTTGAGCACATATGAAAGACGAAAGGCAATTATTCAGCACATAATGGAGACAACGGTCACTTGTAAAGAAATGCTAAAATGATTTACATTAGTAAGATGCGAAAGGAAAAGGGAAATAGGTAATCCATTATTCAGGAAAACAGTTTCGCTTAAAAAGAAAACGGGAGTTTACATTGAGTTGGGTCTGTCCTTGGTGGCAGATATTCTACCGGAATGTTAAAAACCGAAGCTAAATCTCTGCCGTCTATCGTCCCTTTACGTTCAAGAGCAAGCGCAAGTTTGACCTTACGACCCATGAAAGGCCTCCTCGAACTGAAAACTTTCTCCTCCGGGAGAGCAATTTCTCCTGGTCTTGTCCCTAGCTTTTTTTTTCCTTCTTTTTTTCTTTCGTTTTGGTGCTGGGGCACAATCTCAATTTATGTACTTCACTCAACGAGAGTTTGTTGTGATGGCGGGGGAAGTTTCAGTGTCTCGGTGCTTAACCGTCTGTCAGTCTTTGAAAAGATAAGTGGCAGTACGCATAAATAACATTACAGGAAAACGGAGAAAAAAAATGTATAAAAAATGATGAAACAAAATTGAATATTAGGGGACCATAAAAGAAAAAATTCGTGAACTCAAAATGAAATTCCTTTTTCCAAATGAAAATGGTTTTATATCATTGAAATTTGCATTTGGATATACCTGTAGCTAATTGCACATAACTGGATTAATTATCTGTGCTGGAAAGTATGTTCCGCAAAAATTCGCGATAATGATGTCATTTTGTTCATTTTTTCCCCAAGGTTCCCCGACAAAAATTCCCTTTTTTTAGGCATGCTGGTATTTTCATTAAAATGGTTAGGTTTTATGTTCTTTCCTTTTCACACACGTGCACACACATATACTCATATGCCTGAGTGTGCATTCATATATTATTTTCTGCATGTAACAACAAACGTTTACTGACCATAAACTCCAATTTTAGACCATCGTCCTACCCCGTCACCACTGTCCCAAAAACATGTCAGCAGAATGAAGGTACATTGGTTTTGAACTGAAGATGGTTCGGAACGCACCTAAGGCGCCTCAGTTGCCTGTTTGGTACGGTCTTTGCTTGCCACCTCGGTGGCCGCGTGTTCGATTCTCGAGCATTCCATTGAGGGGTCAGAGATGTGTTTTTCTGGTGATAGAATTTCACTCTCGACGTGGTTCGGAAGTCACGTAAAGCCGTTGGTCCCGTTGCTGAATAACCACTAGCTCCATGCAACGTAAAAACACATATAAACAAACGGAACACACCTATAAGGATGAGATTTAAATTTTATATCCATTTGCATATATCCGTCTATTTACGGTATTGCACACACACACACACACACACACACACATATATACATATATATATATATATATATATATATCTATATATATATATATATATGTATATATGTATGTAGTATGTATTATGTATGTGTGCACATGGCTTTGCTCATAGGAATGAAACCATAATAACAAAGATACACGGCAATGGTTCCTACATAGGTAATACAACGGGTACGGAGGATGGAATTAGAGTTATTGTCACTATTGTCGCTCGTTAGGTCGCTTGGCTATCGCTGAGGACGAATGGCGTCGTAGTGGCATTGTGTACGATACAGATTTCGTTCGACATCACATTATGCAGTGACATCTGAAAGGGGTAATAATACCGCGGTCCGCTTGGCCGCTCTTATACATTCCGTCTATGACTTTAGCAGCCTACGTTGATAGGTATATACGGGACATATGTTCTGCCTAATGAATTGTAATCTTTGTGCTGCTATCGGTGCTGGGTAAGTTACCTTGTTCCATAAGAATGGCTGCTCAAAATCAAGCTACTGTATGGTTCTGCAGTATGATATATATTAATAAGAACACTTTGAGTTAATTGTCATATTTTTTCTTCTTGATTTAAATAGACAATTATACAATTAGTTAAACCAGAGGAAGAAGAAATTATACAATATATATATATATATATATATATATATTATAATATATATATATATATATATGTATATATATAATATATATAATATATATGATATATATATATATAGTATATGTGTATATATATATATATATAT
>NC_087217.1:3506942-3549442 GCF_015104395.2 Macrobrachium nipponense | reverse complement strand
CTCACTATTATTTCATGGACCAATTTCATATGGCTCCGGCGCACGGATCAATTTAGGTTGGTGAAATTCAGTGCCATGAAAGTTTATTGCACGTATTGCCGTCGTCTTACTCTGAGCCTCTGTCTTTTATGCACTTTGCGAATCAAAAATGGAAACGCTGGAAAAACGAGGAAAGTATGTACGACATATTTCACGAATAGTAGAGTAAAGGCTGTGGAGTCATTGATCTATGTTCTTCCCAACGCTGTTATCCCACTCCTCCTCCTCCCCCGTCCCCTAGTAATGTCCGCCCACTCTCTCTCTCTCTCTCTCCTCTCTCTCTCTCTCTCTCTCTCTAAAAACGTTTTCATGCTCACGTCCTTGACAATCTGCCACTCATCTACTACTTTTTCCCATTTTCATTTCTCAGCCTCCTAACCAAGTCGCCGCTCTTTTCTTTTGTGACAGTCTCCCTTAATTCTTTTGTAATGTTTATTGGCCTCTTGTAGCAGCCGTCATCACTAAATTTTCGCGCTTCCTTTTATGACGACACTCAAACTAGTTGACGCTGGTTTTAAGCTGAAGAACCACTCGGAGAGGGCTGAATAGTCTGGCGCAAATTCAATGTATGAGAGAGAGAGAGAGAGAGAGAGAGAGAGAGAGAGAGAGAGAGAGAGAGAGAGGGGGGGGGGGGGGGGGGCAACCGAAGAAAAAGCGCGGAAGAGTGGATTAACATTTGACGGTAGGGGAAGGAGGAAACCCCATAATGTTATGTTTGGTTAAGGACGGAAGCAAAACAAAACAGCCAGTGCACTAAATCCACTGGTGCGTGTAACACAAATATTATCGTGTTACTTTTGAGGACGGTCGCCACAAGAAGGTCGTGGAAATTCGGAATTGGAGTTAAACACTGGCATTTTGCGGAGAGAAACAACCCAAGCTGTCACCGCTTATATTCACAAAAGTCAACCTCGTAAATGGCGAATCGGCTTAACTTTGACTTGGCTTCTGTGTAAACCTCCAGAGTTTTCGCCTGCCTTCTCTCGTCTTCCCTTTTCTTTCTTTCGTTGCCCTCTCCTGGTCTATTTTTGCAATGGTGGTGATTGACTGGCATGTACTCTGCAACAACTGAGGTCACAGATACTTATAAGGTTCTCTTGACTTTTTCTTTATTCATAAGTCTCCATTTGTTTGTTTGGCTCGTGGCTTTGTTTTCTCTTTCGTTGGTTTTTATATTTATAAATGATTCTCTTTCATTGGTTTTTATATTTTGAAATAATTATCTTTCATTGGTTTTTATATTTTAAATAATTCTCTTTCACCATGCCTTGCTTCTGTCCGTTCAAGGTAGTGTGGTCTGATAAGTATTTTGTCGTATCCATAATATCAAATACTTGGAAATCTGAGGGGTTGAGGTGGCCATAATGCACTAGTTATTCATTTCTTGAAGTATAGGTAAAACGGTGAAATTAGTTTGTGGCGTAAGGTTTTCGGTTCCCTTGTCATATCTAGAGAAGAAAGATATTGTCTCCATGAACTCTTCCCTTTGAGGTGGAAAAAGGACATTGCTCTTCTTGTGTTAATAATTAAGTGGCATATTCACTTTCTCTCTCTCCTACACACACACACACACACACACACACACACACACACACAATATGCATTTCTTTGTAGATGAAAGTGCGAGGGATATATCATTTATTCACTCCATTTTTTGTATGAAATGTAATCACAAACTACAGAATTTTTTTTCTGGATCCGTTAAAGATTCTTTCCTATCTTTTATATTTAAGGACGTTTCTAGAAAAAGATTTGGGTAGCAAATATATATAGTTTCATCATCAGAATTAAACTGTGGGGTCTCTCTCTCTCTCTCTCTCTCTCTCTCTCTCTCTCTCTCAGACGCAATCTTGTGCTCGCGCAGAGCGTGAGGGAGGGCTGGGTAAACGCGATTATTTGGAAAATGACTGATAGAAAACGTACCCTTCCCAGCGCCAGAGATTAAGTGTGATCTCATAGTTTGACGTCACCGTGACGTCACAGTTGTGATTTGGAGAGAGAGAAGTGTCGCAGTCCAATGGCACGCCACAGACAGTGATGGCAAAATATTACTGGCCCAGTGACCCATATTGTCCGTAAATGGGCAGTTTTGCATGTCTGTTTACTCTGGCGCTCGTACTTAAACACGATATATATATGTATATATATATATATATATATATATATATATATATATATATATATATATATGTGTGTGTGTGTGTGTGTGTGTGTGTGTGTGTGTGTTTATATAATGTTCAGCTTATGTATATACATGTATTTATACGTATATGTATATATGTCTATAGATATGATATATTTACAGTATATAGATTGCCAAATAGATAGATAGATAATTAGATGGATGTGTATGTGTGTTTAAGTGCGCGCGAGCGTTTGAGAAGGAACGCCTAAGATATGAAAAATGAAAAGACAATTAATCACACTCGTCCTTTTTGATTGCAGAATAGTAGACGAACCCGTAATTCAGATAGCTTCCACAATATTAGCCCCTTCAACTCTTATGAGAGAGAAGGCTCATCAGGAGCATGCTGAAATGTTCAAGCATTGCCTTATTCAGTCTCTAGGTCAAACCACCGTTTGAAACAAATGCTCATTTCACCATATTATCAGCTTCCATTCTCTCTGCTTGGCCAAGTCGTGGCAAATCACCCCTTAACATCTTTTCACTTTTTGTGCCTTGTACTCACACTTGGATTTCTTACTGTTGAGCTCTCTCTCTCTCTCTCTCTCTCTCTCTCTCTCTCTCTCTCTCTCTCTCTCTCTCTCACAACACACACAGACACACACACACACAGTGGCTCTTTGAAGATCCGTGTGTGTTAGTTATAGCTTAGTAAATATCGCACCTGGTATCGATTTGACAGTGCTGATTATTAGTCGATAAGAATTTTTCAATGCCGAATGGATAGAGGGTTTTGTTTTGTTGGATACTGCATTTGGCAAATGGGTGTTTTGTTATGTCGTTTAAATGTTTTATAATAAAAGAGAAAACCTCTAGAGCGTAGAAAGTACGGGTGCCTTTCCCTCACGGTATAATTACTTTAACAGATTCTTGCATTCGTAAGAGAATTCAGTTTTCCTTGTATCTTAAGTTTTCACCTTTAAAAGATTACTTTGATAAACCAAATGCACTCAAGTTGTTATCAGTTCTGTGATGAAAATGTGTATATTGGCACTGGAACTGGAGAACCGATTACATCGTATCGGGTTCACTATGATTACAGAATGAAACGGAAAGAAAAGAAGTGGAATTAATCACAGGGAAATGTGAGGAAGTCAAAGAAATCGAGAAAAAATAGTTATTAAGGCATCGATTTTAATTTCGAAATAAACCACAAAAAGTTCACACTTCATGAAGGTTTTCTAACTTTATCCGCTTTAGTAATTAGAATAATACTAATTCTTCGTATCCTAAACGGACACAAGTTTTCTCTTATTGTATAGACATGATATGGTATACATATTTAAAAACTGATGTTTTATTTTGAAGCTGATATATTTGAGATTTGACCTTTCACAGCGAGGAACAACAAAATAATTAGGAATGCCAAAACCATGACAGTTTTTGATGAGGTAACGAGTCCGAATTCCGATTTCTTTGCGGCTATATAAATACATGTCGACACAGATGCGCCGGGTTCCTAATTTGTTAGGTGTGTATTTACAGTGCGGTAACTCAGAGAGAGGCATACAAACACATACACATATATAATTGTATACATGCATATATATATGTAGAGATTTATATTCATATACATATATGTATATATTTATATGTATGTATTATGTATATGTGTGTGTATGGAGATCCACACACAAATGCATATATATATATATATATATATATATATATATATATATATATATATATATATATATATATATTATATATATATATATATATTATCTATATATATATATATATATATATATATATATATATATATATATATATATATCGAGCTACAAATGTCCTTCAATATCCAATTCGCTCTACCTCGGAATTAGTATATTTTCATATATGTTAACCGAAGGGGAATGTTTTAGTTGATAATAATTTCGTCCTCCCGTGGGTTAGAACCAGCAGTGCCCAAAGGGCTGAGGAGAAATCAAGACTCCAGTGACATTATCGATTCGGCCAACATGTATGTAAAGTATATACATTATTATGTTTACTCTTACAAGCATGAAGCATGCGTGCATTTGTGTATGTATACGGATTCTTTGAAATGCATATACTCGTGTACGCATATTATGTGATTTCCCCATCTTTTCAATGTGTACCCTTTGCCCGTACGTCTTTCACATCCTGATATGAAACGTACCTTTGCACCCCGAGAGCCCATCAGTTTGTTAGGGCAATAACCTCTCAGGCGTGAACTTCTTTGTCGGGCAGGCACGCTCTCAGAAAAAAAGTCGACCTAAAGACATTGGAATTTATCGTTCAGAAAGAAGAAAAACTCGGTAAATTACGATAACGAGTCCGAGTTCTTGGAAAACACCTGACTTATGAAAGCTCACTCAACTTTGTGAGATTCTTGTGAATCCAGTTATGCATTATTAATGATTTTCTCTTTTTATGGATCCTTCGTTTATTTTTTAGACACGTTATTGCTCGCACAGAATGAGGTTGAGTATTAGTACCCTCTGATCTTACATTAAAAGAAAATGAACGAGTGACTGCAACAGAAGGAGGTGGTAAAGTTCAAGAGTGATGGCCAGTTTTAACACATCATAACCTGAGGAGGAAAGTTTGAAGGGAGAATGAGCGGCTCATTTTTTTATTTCCTATATTGTTCCAAGCTATTTTAGTTTGTTAAATCACAATATTTTAAATTTTCAGATACCTTGTGTAAAATTGTTAAATAAATGGACATAATTTTCTCTATAAGAATAAAACCATTCGACGCTTTATGCCTTCCATTTCTTCGTTATAATTGTGCTTCTTTCCCTATTAAGTTAAATTCAAGTTCATGTTACAGTTAAGGTTATTTTATTACTGCAAGGGTAAATGGTTATTGTCCGAATGGTGATAATAGGTGCACTCTCTGTTTCCACTTTCATGTTAAGGATTGTCTGCTGATTATGATACGAGATATAAAGAAATTGTTTCTGTAACGTGTTGTCGTGGAGAGATTGAGATGCTAAATTATTTAAGGACCCAGTTAAAGCACTGAAACCAAGAAGGTCATTTACGGTACATAAGACTAAACGGTGAGACAAGATAGACACTTTAAAAACAAACATATGGATTCCATCAGTCATTTGAATAACGAATGACATAATAATGAGTAACATATAAAAAGCTCCTTTCATTAGTCATGCATACACTTGCGTTTGAGAAAGTAAACATGGTAAAAATGAGCTTTTATTAAAGTTGTTATACATTTACATACTATTTCCGTCTCCAGCCCTCAACAAGAAGAAGAAAATAGCACTTTGTAAATATATATTCTTTTAAGAGAATGGCCACTTAACTTTGTGACTAAAAAATTATATTAGAAAAGAGACTGGTCTATCATTGGTCCTACAATTGATATAATACGTTGAAGGAGACAAAGGCAAATATATTACAGTATATATGATTTTATATGGTGTTCAATTTAGCCTGACATTAACTTTATTTCGTTGAAATATTGATTGGTCTTGTCATTACTGTTATATAAGCTACAAGTTTCCTTCCTAAAGGATAATCCTGTAGGTGATCACCACTGAGAATGACCGTGAAATGTTTACGTATGTCGTTGTGTAGGTGTCGATCACAAGAATCTTGATTATATTATGACTTGAAAGTCTACACCGCTAGCTAAAGATCTTTATAATCATATATTGTAATTTGAATATCGCGGCCATCAAGAAACTGGTCTCTTCTTGCCAGGTACCTCTTCTTTCCCACCGTTATCCCAACATTGAGGGGTCGGTCACCCGATGCACCATCTCCTCTGCCCCTCTATCAAAGGTATCATCCTCCACCAGCATCAGGCACGGTTTATTGTTTGGCAAACGGGTTTTTACGACAAAATGCCCTTGCAAGGCTGCAGTTTCCACAGTTGTTGGCAGTGGGCCTAACCTTTTACTAAACAGTCGGATTGCAAAGCAGCAGTTTCCACAGTTATTGGTGGTGGGGCTAACCTTTAACTAAAAATTCAGATTGCAAGGCAGCAGTTTCCACAGTTATTGGCGGTGGGCCTAGCCTTTTACTAGAAAGTAAGATTGCAAGGCAGCAGTTTCCACAGTTATTGGTGGTGGGCCTTGCCTTTTACTAGAAAGTAAGATTGCAAGGCAGCAGTTTCCACAGTTATTGGTGGTGGGCCTAGCCTTTTACTAGAAAGTAAGATTGCAAGGCAGCAGTTTCCACAGTTATTGGCGTTGGGGCTAGCCTTTTACTAGAAAGTAAGATTGCAAGGCAGCAGTTTCCACAGTTATTGGCGTTGGGGCTAGCCTTTTACTAAAAAGGAAGACTACAAGACATCAGCTGTCCTTTTAGTCGCCTTTCACGACACGCAGGACCTACGGTGGTAGTATTCTTACACCCCTACCCAGGTACTTCCTCCATGTCAAATCAATAGAAACTAGAAACGTCATTATCTCCAGCAGGCTTTGAAAAGATTTTGTATAACGAGCAGCATCAAAAACTCTTCTACTCCCGGCCAACATCTACAGTCTTCCTTTCTCAATGTTTCTACTCCTTCTCTTGGAAGGTGAATATCGCGAAACTCTAAATTCATAGTATTCCTGTCCGCCCCACTCTTCAGAAGAACCTCACTTAATGCGTAAACTACATCATGTCAGTGGCCTAATGATACTTCTACTGTGATGGAAGTTCAAGTCCCATAGAACCTTGGCTCATTGAGCCACATTTTCATTCTAAGTAGATTCTTAGCAGTCAACGAGATGAGTTCGCGTTGTGATTCGAGGGAGGAAAGGTTTGACTTTAAGTCATTAAAAGCAGAGCGTATTAACTTTATTTTTTCTTCTTTCTCGTGACCTCCTTACTAAAGAATTTAAGTCTCGCTGTGATGGAATTAGCAGGATGTTTAAGACAGAAAACCACGTATACGACCAACTTCGTATCACGATGTATTCTTTTGCCTCGAGAATTTCAAATTCCAGTGATGTTTGCGAACCTGGGAGGTATCGCCCTTTCCCATGGCATTCAAGAGTGGTGGTTACTGCTTTTTGCAGGAGCACTGAAGTGGAAGTGTAATATTCCTCTTGATTTATACCGCGGATTTTATGTCCTTTTGGAAAATCGGTGTTTTTATCAGTGTCGGCCTTGCGGTTAGTAACCAGCTGGGTTCTCTTCTTCTTGATTTCTTTCCTTGATATTCCCAGATTCTTGCAGCATTTTCTCTGTAAGTGGGCGAGTAAGTGCTGTAAGTGCTTCCTTTTTTAATTTTTTTTTTTGGGGGGTGTGTGTGTGTTAAATTCGTTTGTTAATCCATTCGTGGGGGAGGTGGTGTAGTTGGAGGCTGGGTGTTCGGCAACCCATTTCGTTTAATTATGCGCCTCGTGTGCGCTTTCATTATGTCCAGAATTATGTGATACAGAATATATCATTCTTGTTGTCTCTTATCATCACTCCCCTTTAAATCGTACCACTCATCGGGCCTCTCTCTCTCTCTCTCTCTCTCTTCTCTCTCTTGTCATGTTTATGCAAGCGAACAGTTCTTTGTATATGTTTAAGGATACAAACATATTTTATAAAATTTATATTTATTTTAGATATTGATTAGATTCCATTTTTATGCACGCACTCAGTACTATATTATATAAATAATGTTCATGAATACATTTTTTCGTAATGCTGACTGACAGATATTTCTATTTCGTGTATTAATTCTGTGCACTTAAATAGATAGGTATGCAATTTATTATTAGAAATACGCATACCTTTACGTGTAAAAATATTGATTTAGTCACAAGGTTTGAAACGTGTATTGCTGAAAGCCTGATATTGTTTAAGGCCTTACAAAAATGAAAATATACTCCAGGTGACTTCGAACAAAAATATACATGAACTGCCGCTCCCAAGTATACGGCGACGACTACACTCTCAGCTTTCACATAAGATATTTAAGACGAAGAGTGACCCAACAAAATATGCGAACGTCGGTCTAAATAAGATTACGTGAAGTACTGGTGGTCCTCTTACCTGTGTCTTTTTACAAATTATTCTTGGTGAATTATATTGCAGGAAGTGTCTGGCTTTCTGAGTGACTGATAAAAATGTTCTGTTACAACAGAATTCCATCTAATAATAGGAACCCATAAAAATGCCAAAATATAGAAAATAAGTACTATATTTCAGAGACTGAAATATAGTAGGTAATGAATGAGAAGAGTTACAGAAAAGGTGGTATTTATACCAAGAGATCCATCCACTGATAATTTCTTTTTAATTTTCTTAGGCGTTTGTTGAATGCAGATTTGATCTATGACATCTGAATCCCAGGAGCCCTTTGAGATGTTCATTACCTGTCTTTGTTTAATTAAGGCTGACTTTATCATCTAGCTTTTGTACCGACATCTGCTACTCTAACTTATACGTGACAAATACCAGTTTATTCTGTGGTTATGGTTATTTATATGGTTGAAAATAGCTGAGCTCTGTTATCCATACCTAACTGACCATTTATGTTGTATGGAATTTCGTATACTCCTGTGTCTTTGGAGATTGTCTTTTGATTAAGATCCAACAAAACATAATCCTCAAAGACACAGGAGTATACGAAATCCCTTCCCTGGAGATTAATACAACATAAATGGGCAATTACATAGGGATAACAGAACTCAGCTATTTTGATCTAATAGATAACCAAACCACAGAATGAATTATGGCAGCAAATGTCAGTACAAAAGCCAGATGATAGAGTAAGCCTTGTTTAAACAAAGACAGGTAATGAACATCTCAAAGGGTGCCTGGGATTCACATATCATAGATTAAATCTTCCTTCAACCAAAGACTTAAGAAGATTAAAGAGAAATTATCAGCGGGGGTGACCTAGTAAAATCGCTTACCTGTGGATGGATCTCTTGGTATAAATACTGCCTTTTCTGTAACTTTTCTCATTCATTACCTACCTGAAGAGAGAGACTGCAGTCTCTGAAATATAGTAATTACTTTCTATATTATGGGATTTTTATGGACTCCTTTTATTATATTATATATAATATATATATATATATATATATATAGATGTATAGATATATATATATATATATATATATATACACATATATATATATCTATATATATATATATATATATATATACATATATATATATATCTATATATATAGTATATTATCTATATATAGATAGATATAATAGTATATCTATATATATATATAGTATATAGATATATATATATATATATATATCTATATATATTATATAGTAATATATCTATATATATATATCCTATATATGTATATCTAATATATCTATATAGATATATATATATATATATAAATATATATATATATATATAGATATAATCTATATATATCTATATATTAGATATATATTATATATATTATATATATATATATTATTATAAGTATATATATATATATATATATATATATAGATATATATCTACTATATATATATATATATATATATATATATATATATATATATATATATATATATATTATATAGAGAGGGGAGAGAGAGAGAGAGAGAGAGAGAGAGAGAGATCTATATAATATCTATCTCTCTCTCTCTCTCTCTCTCTCTCTCTCTCTCTCTAATATATATATATATATATATATATATATATATATATATATAATATATATATATATATATATATTATATATATATATATATATATACTTAATATTTAAATGTGTATATTCATTCACGTGCATTTGTGTTCATTCGGATAAGTCAATATATATGTAAATATTAAAATGTGAGTTAGAAAAAAAATATGCTCAGGTGAATTGTTTGACAAATAATACAGCTTATGAATAGAATACCCACGCCCACGATATATTTACGCAAAGATTTTTCACCAGTTTCATACCGCCTTAAGATGGCAGGGTAACCGTCGACTGAAAATGAGGGGAAAGCTATTGAGAGAGTGGAACGTTAGGGTGATGTTTTATTGCCTGTAACTCCGTACTTCATTTAAGTCTAATTCCTGAATTATGGACTTGCGTTAATGAAGGGAATAAAGGTGACTCATATGAATAAGAAATCAGTTTTATGTCATTTCCAGTGAGGGGTGGTTTTTGCGGAAGAATAAAGTTTTTCAAAGAATTATTTTTCATACAACGTTCCAAAGTTCAAGATATTATTGCTAAAATGATATTTCTTCTAGTGTACGATTGGGAAATGTCGTGTAGAAATCAGTTGAACTTTTTTTTTTTTAATAGGGTTGATAGTCTTCTCTGAACTCTACTATCACGGGGAAAACAGATCGGAGAATTACAGTTAACATTGAGTGAATTTTGACGGGAATATAAACTGTACCCTAGTAAGGTTTTGAGCAAATGAAAGCACAGTGCACTGTTTTCCACTACATCCCTCTTGTGTAGAACTTCGTGTTCTCTAAGGGCACTCCTTGTCAAATGCAACCCCAATTAATTCTCTCACTTAAACTCTTCTGAAACAAACTGCGTTTGACAAGAAACCGAAAGGTCTCTCTCTCTCCATGTATATATATATATATATATATATATATATATATATATATATATATATATATATATATATATACCTATCTCAAAGCTTTTCTATGACTTAAATATAGCTAGGAATTTACATAAGAGAAAACTCTTGTTTGTGTTCAAGGCGCCACAATCATTAATTATGAATAGAGGGAAATATATTGGAGAATTAATAGATATGAAGGTCATTCTCACTCACACACACACACACATACACACACACACACACACACACACACACACACACACATATATATATATATATATATATATATTATATATATATATATATATAATATATATATATGGTTATATTATAATGTATATTATATATGTACATATATATATATTTATATATATATATATACTATATATATATATATATATATATATATATATATATATATATATGTGTGTGTGTGTGGTGTGTGTGTGTGAGTGTATAGGTATATATTAAAGGTTTGCGTTATGTATGGGTATACACCATATTTACACTGCTAGTATATGTACACTGCAAGAATCTTTCGAGTTGCGTTGAGATAAGGGCCAATGATGAGGTACCTTTAGATAAGGGTTTCACATGTCTTTGAAATCATTGATAGACTTCCACTTCAACATTTCTTCCTCCTGCCAGTTGGTTTCACAGTTTTTTTCTGACATCGGAATTGGGATGTCATTATATAAGCCTATGTTTGCCATTCCTTTTTTTATTTATTATTATTATTATTTCGCGCGCTATCGATTTCCTGCCTTTGGCTCCGTTTGTTGTGTGTGTGTGTGTGTGTATTTTTTTTTTTTTCCTTTTTTGGGTACCTCGCTTTATAGGCCTAGCATCCCAACCCTTTTTTATCTCTTGACTTTTAGTTTTTTTTTCCCTTTGTCTCTCTTTGATTTTTTTGTGATAGAGAGAAACTGGAACTTCATACGCTCTAGTTTTTATCATTGTTTTGAAGCATAAGCCTCCTCTCGTTTTCATGTAAACTTACTTCATAACTATCAAGCACACTGCTTCTCTAAAGTATTTATTTTTTATTGTTGATATTTCTTCTTCGGACTAGTCATTGTTCATTTTGATTGATGTTTCCTTAGATGCGTTTTTTTCCTGTGAATAAGATTTAAATTTTATCACTTTATATAGATGAAGTATCTGTCTCCAAAGATGGTATAAAATCGCGAAAAATATACCTACATTTGTCGTAAATAATCATTTTCCACTCGCCTACACAAGAGATGGACAATTGGGCGCCTTCATTTCTTCTGATTTTCCTCCATTCAGGTAGTGATTTTCGAAATGCGCCTGACAATGGTTGGATTACAGGACAAAAGACTTCATGTACCGATCTTCAAATGGAATCATTTTCACCTACTTTGAGAGAGTGAACAATTCCATTTCATTTGGCGTACAGTGGAAAGAGGGAAATATTGAACTCTCAGAATATTTTTATGCTTTTAGAGTATTTTTATTCTAATGGTGATGCTTCAGTAATTGGCAAATCTGTACATTTCGGCCTAGAGTAGTAATGATTAAAAATGCAATAAAATTTTGCATGAGCGCTACTGTATGAATTTTTCATGCTCGTGTTAATTTCCTATTTATCCCCTCGTTGTTAAAAGAATATCGAATAACAGTAATGTTTTGCATTTCATTTTATAAGTCGGGCTTTGGTTCAGGTAGAATATTCAGTTAATTCTTTCACCCAGTTTCAAGTTGTGTTCATTAAAATAGTGCCACCAGTGTTTTATTACTTTTAGAAAGATAAGGATGAATTATTCTACTACTGAACCAGTCGATTGGTCAGTCAGAGATGTTGAATATTTTTCTAATGGCTTTAATGATAAGGATATTGGTATATTAAAGCTGATGGCACAACTCTTAAGAATTTGATTAAGATTCAGTGAAATTGAGAAGGCAAGCTACATATTACTATGTGAGTAGAAAACGAAAATCTCACAACTTTGGGTAGAATGTGTTATTATTAACGGCCTGACGTAAAATCTTGCAACACCAACGACAGAATTTGTAGGATATGTATAAGATAAGCACGGGCCTGCACAACGGAAAAGATGGTAGAATAACTTTATTGCAAAACAGTTGTTTGTGCGTAAAGGGAAATAACTATGCATGGCATACGAGGACCCGGGAAAAAGCCTGATAGAGCTGATGGATTTGTTATGCATATAGAGTCTTCTATTGAGATCAGTTAGAAGTGTCTGTTATTAAAACGTCTGTCATGTTATATTATAGAAAGAGTGAACAGAAAAGTCAGGGAAAATATAGAGGTGGAAGGAATGTTTGCATTCAGTAGAGTTTTTTTGCAGGTGGTTGAAAAGAAGGTATTTGAAGAATGGCAGGTATTGGAAGCATGTAAGGATACCAGTTCTTCTTAAATGGAATGGATAAGGCGTGGGGCCCCTAATGTGGAACAAAACAGTAATGAATGTCTTTTTTTTTTTTTTTTCTGAAGGAAATCTTGAATGGTCAGTGGCATGATGTATGTATTTATATGCAGCTATATATATATATATATATATATATATATATATATATATATATATATATATATATATATATATATATATATATACATATACACATACACGCAACCAAAATGGGAAACTTACCACATGGAAAAGTAATAGCTTTTATAGTACCAGTCTACCATAGATTCCCAAGTCATCATTGTCGCTAGCTACAAGACCGTGTAGCTTAGATTGGAATTTAGTTAAAAAAAAAAAAAAGTAATGACACTAAAAAAGCAGTGCCTCAGTGGCGTGATCGTATGGTCTTGGCCTGCCACCTCGGTGGCCGCGAGTTCGATTCTCGGGCATTCCACTGAGGCGTCAGAGATGTGTATTTCTGGTGATAGAAGTTCACTCTCGATACGGTTCGGAAGTCACGTAAAGCCATTGGTCCCGTTACTGAATAACTACTGGTTCCATGCAACGTAAAAACACCATACAAACAAACAAACTGAAAAAAGCACTATGTAGCACCGGTATGGTGTTGGCTTTTTAAGAACGACTGCTGTTAAGGGTGAATTTATTTTGAAATGGTAAAATAGGCTGTGGAAAGGGAAGGCACAAAGTGACCTTGGATGTGCTTAGGCAATGAAGAGACTCCAAATTAATGGGAAAATTTTTTTGTAAAAAGCATGAAAGATACTCGACAGTTTCTTGATGGTAAAGCTACACACACAGGCGATGATATTAAAAACGAGGGACCGGCAAGAGAACTGCACAACCGTCTGTTATAGAGTCGTAAAGTAATAACACTAAAGGATAGACTTGGATATCCTTTGACGAGAAATGTGGATATGAGAAAAATATGAATATACATTTTTGATATGGTATTGAATAAACGCATACCACTTGCCAATTGAAAAGAACTCAGATATTAACACAGGTACAGTAACGCAGACAGACACATATGAAATATGAATATATATATATATATATATATATATATATATATATATATATATATATATATTATATATGTATATATATATCTATATATATAGTATATTATATATATATATTATGTATATATATATATATTATATATATATATATATATAATACATACATACATACATCATACATACATACATACATACTTACATACACACACACACACGCACACACACACACATATATATATATATATATATATAATTATATTATATATATATATTATAATAATTATAATGTATGTATATATAATATATTTATTATATATATGGACACACGGCTTATACGAAAATGTCCTCCTTTTTGAATGGGTTTTGTATTCCCGAGAATAACCTAAATATTAAACACTGATGTCGCGTTGCCTCTGTACACCTAGGAGTTTTTTTCTTTTTTAATCTGCTTTTGATTAGTAATTTTGCTGTCGGCCGGTACTTTTTATTTCGGCATTTCCCATTTATCTTGCAGGTTTTTGTGTAGAGTGAGGGCAGATATATTATATTTCCCAAACCTTTTCAAATTTCTGGTCTTTGATATTGAAACAATGGCGGCTAATCTAGATGCCCTGGTGTTTTATCGATGAATGTTTTATTTTCCTTCTTTTAGGTTTGGATTCACAAATTTATATTCATTGTTCATTAATTCGGTTTCCTTTTTCCATTTCTTTTCCTTTTTGTATAATTACGATGTTATATTGATATTTTACCGCTGAAGGTCGCTTAGACTTGTTAATTTCCACTATGCAATTAAAACACGATTATTTACTTTCATATAGTTATCTACCTCTGAAGATTATACATACTTCGGGCTCTGGCTCGCCAATGACACTTTTCATACATATGAGTTAATGACTTGAAAATAGGTTGATTTTGATCTCCAGAAATTTGCATCCTTTCATCAAATAATACATCCTTGTAAGTATTATGTGTATAGATATGCATGCTTGTATAATAATACTGCGGGAGACTGATAATGATTTGACAAAGATGATTATCTGAGATCCTGTTGATGCCATTTGTTCAAGAGGAAAGGTGATAATTATGGTGGTGATGGATATAATCCCTTAGGTCATGAAATGAACGTAACCGATATCTTCAAACTTGTTTTAGAACTTAGAATTTTCCACTCTCGTTTTTATTATTGTTTTTATTATTAATGTTGTCTGTAAAAGGAGGCTTTGTTTCATACTGTTTTTTTCATGGACTCGATAATTATCATTGATGCACTGTTCATGAAACTTAATTATGTCGGTCGTTGGAAGGGAAATGGTCCTTAAAATAGTGGCTCAGAAGAACTTGAACATATTTGAAATTCACCTTTTTCAGTGTCTGTTAAATCCTGAAACGTTTTTAAAAATCTGTTTCTCCTCTTGCATGCCCAATCTTTTCATCAAGTTTATGAATGCATTTTATCCATTTATTTTATGCGTGCAATTTTATCCATTATTTTTGTGAGTGGATTCGACTCTGAGCTTTGTGGATATTTCAGTAAGAGACGAAACCTTACGCGAAAACATTTTGAAGCAGTGCTGGAAGATATCTTAACCTGGTAAAGTCCATCCGGAACTGGGTTTGTGTTTTGCTAAAAAGATGATGGGGGATCTTGTGAGGAACAAATAATGAAGATAGGTGCACCGAATCTCCTTGGAACAAGGGCCGCTCTTTAAAGTTTACTGGTGTTGCATGTCTGTGTAGGAAGCATCGGGTGCCTGAGAATTTTAGCAATTTTTAAAATGATACAGCGGTATTTTTCGAGCTCTTCAAGGACATTTTTATGTCCTTTTAGTGTTGATGCTAATTTATTTGTGTTTTATGTACTGTAGGACACCGAGAGGTCACGCCTACCTTTGGGCTTGCAAAATTTAGTAAAAACCACCCTAAGGCCTGAAACATGCTGACTCTTGAGTTAAGTCTGTTAACTACTATTGGCGTAAATAAGAATAGTCTTTCTTTCAACGGTATTATTATTCAGAAGATGAACTCTATTCATATGGAACTAGCCCACAGGGGCCACCGACTTGAAATTCAAGCTTCTAAAGACAAAGATATTCTTTAAGAATAATCAAGAAGAGGTAAAGAGGAATATAGAAAGAAGAGTTCTCGCTTATTAAAAAAGAAGAAATAACCTTATAAATGAATAAGAATGTATTGAAATGCAAGGGGGGGAATAGTATTAAGGTCGTAATACATTGCATTTTCCCTTGGGATTTTGAAGCTCCAATTGTACGACTTCCCCAGGGATCCTTTTCCACTACTGGAGAAAACTCCGCCCACGGAGACACACAAACGTGTTTACTTTTGCATTGTGTGTGTGGTTTGGACTCATTTGGCGTTCTAATACAGTTTCTGTAGTGCTATTCTATACGAATGGCGTTCTTTAAGATTAGCGCAGATCTAATAGAAACTGTAACAAGAAATTAGGTTTAAATCGTGATCCATCTGTTAGAGGCCGATTAATCCACATAGATATCGCAGAAATTTCAAACAGTAAACATACACGAAATGCGCAAACATCTTTTTGATGCAGGGTTATAGTAGATATGCCAAGGCAAAATCTGCTTCTTGCTGTTTTAAAGATTAATTCTCTCTTATGAGAGAATCTTGTTTTTTAAGAATGATTATCTATTCTGACAATCTCGCTTTTTAAGAATAATTTTCCATTCTGAGAATCTTGCTTTTTAAGAATAATTCTCTATTCTGAGAATTTTGACATCAAATGAAAAGTAGCAAAGGAATACTTTCGTTCAGGTATGGGCTTGAAGCTCGCTCAGCACATTAACAAGCAACTGTCAGTTTATATCCGTTGCTAAGGAGGCCTCACATAGTGAAGCTAGACTCCTATAACTCACACACACACACACACACACACACACACACACACACACACACACATATATATATATATATCTCTACTAATTTATAGTATATATATATATCATATAGATATATATATATATATTATAGTATTATATATATATATATATAGATATATATATATATATATATATATATAAATGATATATATATTTATATATTTTTAAGAATTACTATATATATGGTATATATATATCTTTATATATATATCATATTAATATGAAAAATATATTTATATATATATAATATAGAATTCTCTAAAATATATCATATGACAATATTTTAATATAAATTTTCTTATTATAATTAATAATCTATTTATATAAATATATTCTATATAATATATATATATATATTATATAATTTATTAATCATTATCACATCGAACCGTTCGATGTGATAATTATTCATAACAAAGGCTACGTGGGTCAAACGCTCGAATTGGCTAACATGGGAGACGGGGTTTCATATCGATTCTAATTACGATAACACCGAATTCGAGGGTGATTTGTAAGGTCAGAATCGATATAAAATTATAGCGTCTCTGTTGGCTGAATTGATAGCGTCACTATCTGTCCTGATTTCGTTCCGTCCTCTTGGACGGTGGTTCGATCCCATGTGGGGACGAAATTATTATCAACTAAAAAAAAAAAAAAAAAAAAAAAAAATTCCCCTTCGGTACATATATGAAAATATATCAATTCCGAGGTAGAGCGAATTTAGATATTAAAGGACATTTGTAGCTCGAATGATATTATATATATATATATATATATATATATATATATATATATATTATTTCACACACAGTAGGAAGTGTTAGCTTGTATGCATTTCCATCCAATTATACTGATTGTATCATTACGTTTGCATGTTTCTCAGACTTACTCATGAATAGTTTATGGGTTGGAAATTTGAACCTGCAGATTTTGTCATTTTCTCTCCTTAATATCAAAAACAAAAGTAGCTCTGGGAGCGAATGTCTGAATCTAAAAAGCCGTATGATATAAGATCACAGAAAGGATTCCATTCAGTCCTGCTGAAAATGAAATAATGTACATTGCTTTTCCTGTGGAAAGGTTTGGCGCCGTTGGCAATTTAATTCTTGCTTAACTTGATTAAACGTTTGGCAGCGGCACGTCGAACGGACCTCTGGCTATTTTTACCCTTCTTTGCGGGTTTATTTTTTTCATTGGTCTTTACTTCCTTTGACGCTTCGGACGATTGATTCTGTGTGATTTTACTAAAGATTTTTCTGTTCCTATTTTTCCTGAGAAAATTCAGTATTCTTATACATTACTAACATTCATTTTAAAACTACGGCCACTTCTGCGTTAGTGCCACAATTCTGTTGATAGCTAATGTAGCGCTGATCATAAAAGTAGTGTTTAAAATTAAGAATTTGGCAACTATCATCATCACCATACCCTTATTGTTGTTTAAAGTCGAATTTCTGTTTAGGCGTCTTTATGTATTTTTGTAAGTAATTTCCTTTCTGTCTCTGCATGTTTTCTCATTATGTTCAGGATGCTAAGGTATTTGTTAGTTAAAAATTTTCTTTTTAATTTTATTTTCCAATTATTTGTATTAGTATTCGGACTATGTAAATACGCCTTTCAACACTTTCAGAATTTTTTTCTCTATTGTCGGCCTAAAAAGTTCTACTTTTTTTGTTTTTGTTTTCTTTATAATCCTAATCCAAGTTTCCGTCTGAGGCTATACTAAAGGGATATTCCTGATTTAGTTAGCGTTGGTATTATTCTAGTTTATTTTAATTTACATTTTCGGCTCTTTGGGATTTGAATTTACACATCTTAAGAGAATTTGCCACTTTGAAAAATATTTATTTTAGTAACGTGTGTTAAGTAACAACTTCCTTCCGGTTGATATGAGCTAGATTAGATTGTCGTTTAGACACCGGATGGAAGACAACAAGGAGTAAACTATATGAAAATGATGACGAGAACTCAGTCATTCGATTTCATATTTCCTATTTTGATTCCCAAGAATAAATTAGTAACGATAAGAATATCAGTGAAAATGTAAATACTTTGCTTCTCCGCAATATTGTTATGAGATATAAAGAAGTGCCCAACCAATTCTTGGAAAATATGGTATTTCCCCTTCTTTGGAAAGAAGCACGACTCTTAATCTCCATTTAACTTTGATTCACGCGTCACAGAAAATGAAGAGAGAGAGAGAGAGAGAGAGAGAGAGAGAGAGAGAGAGAGATGGGTAAAGCCAAAAACAAGCTCCTTTTTTTTATCGAATAATACGATTTTCAGCATATGTTTTATGATGACATTCATAGCCCCACGCCTTGTTCTAAATTCACGTGGCAAGGGTGGCCATGACAAGTCTAGTATTTTTTGGTAGCCATCCAGTCAGTACAGACTAGACCCAACGCTTACTTAACTTTGCTGATGGTTTGATCTACATCATTGCCACCGTATGACCAAAACTGTACATATTATAGATGTGTAAAATTATCATTAAGTTGAAATTATATAAATAAAATAGGGTTAAGGGTTAGTGTTGGAAAACAGTCACCTTCGTCAGTTCTCAAAAGATATTTATCTGGTTTATGAATAGAGCTCTGAAATAGGTAATGGAATTTGTAACACCAGTACCAAAGCGCACCTCTGACAAGCTTGGCTCTTGGTGTTCAACACGGGGTCGATTTCCTTTCCTTGTTAACAAGGGAAAACATTGCTCTCGGCTTCGCACAGTTTGTTGACCTTCGTATCGATGTAGCACTCTCTGGCTTGTACATAAAACATCACTTTATCATTTCCTATTGTCTCATATTTGTAGGGGATCGTCTCTTGCTTTCTTTTGGCGGAAGTGATGTTATCATTTCACGTTTTAGGATGATATTTAATTTTGTGCACATTACGAATTTGTGAAGTTTACTTGGACTGTTAAGTGTTCAGTCGTAACCTCTTAAAAGGGTTGGCTCCGGACGTTGTTACTGTTCCATTTCTAAGGGATGAGTTTGCCAGGTGCATTCACATACTCATGATGGTGAACCAGGCTTTGACAGAGAAGTGTGTTGGAAGGAAAATTTCCATCATAAGGAGGAAAGTGCACTGACTTGAAGGTAGAATGAAAGAATCAAGACAAGAACTGTGAAAGGACTTGATCACAACACTCGTTGTGACCCCTCTGAACTTGTATCGCGAATCTTCAGCCGCACTTAACCTGTTATTGACGCTGGCGATAGGGAACATTGCTGCTCCCATTAGAGAGAAGGAAAACAGGAGAATGGTATCGATAGTGTCATCTAAAAATAGTGGAAGCATGAAAATGTGTGTGTAGGTGGGGGAGGTGTTTGCCGGTACGTATGTGTGTGGGGGAGGAGGAGCTTGGGTGTTGTTGACATGATTTTGATGGCTCTTTTGTTCAAGTATGTGAAGGAATATTGGTACAAGTCTTTTGTGAAGTCTATTAAATCTGATCGCGGATGGTTTTCAAGTCTTCTGTTACTTAATGAGCAAAACCATGTTTGTAAGCACCTTGCTTGATAACCTGTCAGGCCGTTCCGTGAAATTTAAGATATGCACTGCCAATCTGAGGTTTCTATAACAGTGAAAGATATGTTTATTTTTTTTTTCAAAGTTAACATGGCACATCATTACACTTATCCAGTTTATGTACATATTATTTTTTGTGTGAATTATGTATTTCGACGAGAATCTAATTTTGATGGATATTGTATAGTCACAAACATTGGGCTGTAAAGCTTCATGCTCCACGTAGTAGAATGGATATAACCCAGTACCTAATGCTGAGAAAAAGTCTTTTACGGGTACTAAACAGTGTGTGACCCGTCCAAGTTAATGACTGGTCTTTAACTCAGCACTTATTTCTTTTCAGAATAAATAAATGGAGAAAGCCTGCCTAAATATCCTCTTACTCAAGGAAACGCATCACGAAGACTTGGATGTCCATGCTATCAAACCAATGGTACAGCCAAAGATTTGAAAACATTGTTTGTACGGTCGCCACCAGAGTAAGGGAACTAAATTTAGCCTCTTGAAATAAAATCAGCCACTAATAACCGACCAGTTTAGCGAAACTTTATTTTGATAAAATATTGTGACGCTCCAGATAATTTTCATGGAGTATTGTGGCGTTCCAGATACTTGTGTGGGAATGACAGTGCTAGTGTAATTGTTCTGAGTTCACCAGAAAATTTATGCTTTGATTCCATCCCGGTCATGACTTAAGTTGTAAACTATTCACCTTGCGTTTTGCGCAAAGCCTGAGGTATGGGTCATAATCCCTTCAATGAACTGAGCCTTTGGGCTGTTAGAGAGATTGAGCTGTTTTAATCGCTTTCGAATTTACGTAGCGTGTTATCCGGTTCTCAATATAACCTAATAAAGGTCAATTTTTACCCCCACGAACCGTATGGCAAATGGATCGCGGTATGAAATAACACATTTAATATTGCGCAGACATTAATATTTTTCTGATTAAAGAATATATGAACAGTTTTGGGAAACATCATTCTGACTTTTCAACGAATGCCAAGATACTCTTTCGCTTCTCTTGTTTTCGTTTGTTTCTTCTTCAATGAAATGTTCAGATTTTCGCGTAGAACAGCTCAAGCTGTATTTGAATCTTTATCAGAGATTTGAGAGAGAATTGGATACCATAGTTATTTTAGAATTGATGTCATTACATGTTCAGGAAAATAGTTTACGGAACATCATAGTAGCATTCTGTTCATTTTCCATTATGATCTCTCTTGTCTGTATATTTACTTTTGAAATTGTATTCTAGGATTATTTATGTAATGGAATGTAATTAAGTATCATTTTTAAAAATATCTCCATAAAGGTTTGCAGCATTCAGGTTGATGTAAGGTTTTGTGCCAACCTGGTAAAAGAATGTCTAATAAATTTGTTTCCACGATAGGCAGGCCTAACTATCTCATCTCCCTACATGTAAAATGATAATTGTTCTTTTGAATAATTTTTCCAAATATAGAAATTATTTTCCAGAGAATTTTTCTATGAAAGTAAATAGCATTCGTTAAAGAGGAGAACAATGCTGTTGCTTATAATGTTCCATTCGTATGAAGTTTAGTAAATTACTAGCTAGAAAATTAATATTTGTAAGGAATTGACGACAAAGATTGCTCCTCTGTTGTTTTCATACGGTTCCACTTATAAGAATTGCAAGGCTGTACAATAGAAAGGAAGAAATAATACATCAGTTTAGTTTTGTTTGTTTGCAGGTTTTTTCCAGTTGAATACATTTTCCCAAAAATTCTGAATGTTAAAGGCCTACATTACCCTTTTGTTAGATTCTAGAGTTTTGAGTTCAACATATAATTTATGCAATGATTCCATCCCGGCCATGACTACAGTCCCGGGGAAACTATTCACCTTGCGTTTTACGTTAAGTCTGTGGTACGAGTCGTAACGCCTTCAGTGCACCGAGCGTTGGGACTATTGAAGATATTCAGTTCGTTTAATTGCTTCCAAATTTACATAGCATGCTATCCAGCACCCAATAAATCCTAATAAAGGTCAAATATAGCAAGAGGTTTGTGTTAATTGAATGTTAGCAATACTTATGGTATGCCAAGGGAATCTTATTTTTTTTTTATTATTGTTGACTGAGAATTAGGCAATATTTGTCCATAGTAGTCTTAAGGTCTACTGGTCATGATAAGCTACAGAGCTCATGACCAAGGCTCTAACTGTGTAATAACTTAAAATTTCTGAAGTGTGCCTAGGGGTGGATGTTTCATCGTTTATAGGGGCCCTGTTATGATGTTGATGACTACGATGTAGGCCTATGATGGTTTAGCAAAAAGGATCACTATATTTCACAAATAACTGTGGACTTAGCATGTTGTGGACACAAGGAAATGGCGGTTTGATATATATATATATCATATATATATATATATATATATATATATATATATATACAAACACACATACACACACACACGCACACAGTGGACCCCATATTCACAATCTCGGCATTCGCGGATTTCTCTATGGAACATATACTCTCATTATTCGCGAAAATTAGCGTATTCGCGGTATTTTTCTATAAGAAATATCCACAAAATCCCTTTTTTTTATATCAAATTCATCATGAAATGCACTTTTTGTGATAAAACTATTAGAAAAACAAGGTATAAACTTTTTTGTTGGTTTTTCTTGAGTTTTAAGTAACAAAATAGGCCTGGCCATTTTAAGCATTTTCATAAGGGTTCCAACTAATCGCGGGGTCTGGTACGCATCCCCTGCAAATACAGGGGGACTGCTGTGTATGTGCATATATATTATATATATATATATATATATATATATATATATATATATATATATATATATATATATGTATATATATATATATATATATATATATATATATATACTATATATATTATATATATATAGATATTATATATATATATATATATATATAAATATATATATATACACGTGCATGCTTTGTGTGTGTGTGTGTGTAGAATGAGTTTGTATGTATTCGACAATATAAACTCAAACTCTCCACTAATTGAGGGTGGCCACTGAGAAAATACAAGACACTAATCACTGCCACGTTCATAATCCAAACAATGAATTGTAGATGAGCCCTCTGTGCATAATCCTTTCACACCATCTATTTATCACTATCTAGCTATTCCTTTCTCCTTTCCTCCTAACGTCTCCATAAATGTAAACTTTTCACCACCATTCTATATGTATGACTGAACCATGTCTAAACAGTGTGATCCATCCTTTCACCAATGCTAACCTTGTCATCACCTCTTATGGCGCTTTGTAACTGTTAGTGTGTGGAGTAGAATCAATCCAAGCCTTATGCCAGCTTTGAAGTAACTTACGATAGCACTATTATAAATTTTGAAATAACTTCTGATCATTGACATTTTTTTTTGTGTGATCAACGCTAAAAGTGTTGCTAATTTATTCATTTTGTTTTATTTTGCATCTCTTCATTTAAAAACCTACTGATACTCTGAACAAAAATCGCATTTTCTAGTTATTCTATTTACGATTGTAGAGATATAAAGATGGTAGTAAATAATTATTTGTGATTTCTTTTGACTAATATATTGTCTTTGTGTAGTCTCTTTCTAAATATGATCCTTATGTTGCTTAATTTCTTCCTGTAAACAGAGTAATCGCGGAAGTGTTCTTTTTATAAATTTCTTCAGTTATTAAAATGAGTCATATAGCATATTTTTCAGTACCACAAAACAAAACTAATTTTCAGTGTCGAAACATACCTATTGTGGAGGATGGAATTATGGTCACCATTTCACGATGGGTTTCATAATTTTAAAGTACAGTTGCAACAGTGGAAAAATACATTGCATGCATTATGCAAGAGAAAAAGCTTTGGTATGTTTTGTTATTTGTAATTTGTAGGATTTCCACACTGCTGTATTGGTATCCCTTGATGCTTTTGAAAGAGTTCATTGTTTAGATTTTTAATCCTCGTATATTAATGTCGTAAAGAACAAGGAGCAATAGTGCGGTAGGAAATAATATGATACTTATTTTCATGTAACAAATAAGTCAGTGTTTACATCAGAATGCTGTAAAATATAATTTTGTCGCACAAAGTGAGGTAGTTACAGTTATTGGACTGAATATATTTTCTATCGTTGTCCATTTAGTATTTCTGCCGTTTACTGGAAAGACCCTAAAATATTGTACAGTGATTCCGCGTATGCAATTACTCCTTTGCCACCCAGCGAATAGAAGTTCAATGGAACCTAATATCGAATGGAAACTATTACGAACAATGGTTCTTTCCCACAAAACCTCAGCTATTGTTATGGCGCTATAATTACAGCGTGGGAAGTGCCAGCAATCATGTATGAACTATTCTTCGAGTGCTCCTCGTGGAGAGGAAAAATTTCGGTATGAGAACACAAGAGCTGGTGAAGGAGGGGGAGGAGGAGGAGGAAGATGGCAATTTAGGACAATTCCTAAATGCACATTTCCGATAACTTGTTACAAGACTCTACAACAGCTCCAAAATACCCGTATCATTAGAGCATCACAATAGGTCTTGGAACAATTAACCCCAATTAGCTATTGGCTTGTCATTTCTTTCCCATTACCCTACTGGAGGCAAGTAATGTTTATGAACATTTTATTCAATTGTCGATTGCTTCTCCCGTTTATTATCTCCAGCTTCTCCTGTTTATTATCTCCAGGTATAATTATACCTCTTCGTGCAATTATCGGAGACGAGAGGTGATTATGAAAGCCCAGTAAATATTCAGAGAATGGCCACAACAATACTCTAGTTGGAAGCGGGCCTTTAGACATCATATTTTGCTCTGCTTTAACCAAAGATAAACAGCAGAGAAAAAACATCAACCCGTGATTTGGACAAAACCCTCTTTATACATGACACTGTAGCAGACTTCGTTTGTTTATCGTTACATCTGGCCGAGACGCAACCTGTATTAGTCATTATTTAGTGGCTATACATAAAGAAAGTCGTTATTTAATGACTACAAATGAAATTGAGAAATTACTCATCAATTTACTCATGTTATAATTAAATCTGGGGTTGTAGTATCTAGACATCAAATGTATTTGAATTCAAACAAAGTTTGGCGGTAAGGTTTCATAGCATATTTCATTGTGCATCACTCATATATTTTGCTATTCCTGTGTGCTTTATATTCTGGACCTTTGGTTCTTATTCTAGATAAACTGACTCCATGTACACAGTCTCGATAGATTCATGTCATTCATCTTTACTTTTTTAATTCTATCTGTTCTTTACTGCTAATTGTTTAACTCTTCATTATTTAGGTAAATTGTCCATGTCAGGTTACATATATACAGTTGCTTTTAGTGCTTATTTGAGTGAGGCATATCCACTAATTATGAGTTCTGTGAGGCGATCTTACTATTTTTCTAATATATTCATTATGTTATTCTCGCGACTTAAACAGATCTTACAAACTCAGCAGGGTTTCTCATTATTGCAAGTAACTCAACAGTTTTGATGTCAGTCGGCCAACTGATTCTAGTTAGCGGGTTTTGTTAATAATTTACCATCTGAAACTCCCTTTAGGGAGTCAGTGCCGGTAGTGCATTCACTCCAACCTCCTCGTTTCACTGTCTCAGTGCTGAATGGCGTAAAACATCAAAGTTCTGGTTTTGTAGCCAAAGTTTCATAAATCAAATCACCATCTGAAATTCTCCTCTGATAAACGTAATATGAAATGTATTTATTTTTATTTTTTAATGCAAACACATCCTTATGGAAGAACCCAAAATCTAATGTATGGGTCTGGCAAGGTGCCCAGTATATGAGAACAATAGAAGAGGGGCAAAAAAGGAAAAATAATTAAAACAGTGCATGCGTATTAGGATATCAAATACATACATACATACACACACATATATAAAATTATATATATATATATATATATATATATATATATATATATATATATATATATATATATATACTATATATATATATATGCACATATCTGATAACTGAGATATTTGGTAATAAATATATACTAGAACAAATATGTAAAACTAGCAAAACAGATAAGTTTAAGTTCGTTCAGTGTAGCATCAAAGAGAATCATCAGTCGCACTCATAGTGCGCATAACTCTGTGGAGCAGAAACTATACCATAGGTTTAGATTTGAAAATATCATCTCTCTCTCTCTCCTCTCTCTCTCTCTCTCTCTCTCTCTCGTCTCTCTCTCTCTCCTTCTCTCTCTCCTCCTCTCTCTCTTGTATATATTATATGTATATCCTCCTCCATTGCCTGTATCATACAAAGCTTCATATTTCTTTCCTTTTCATTTTGTATAAGCATTCTGCTTCATTTTGAAGCCACCTCGTATCCGTAAAGCATTTATTTGACTAGTAAATAACAAGGCGTGTCGCTTGCAACATTCTCTGTGAATTATTGGAAATTTTCACCATTCGTTATATTTTACAGTTTAGGATAAACGAAGTGTTGGGAAAAAGAATTTCGTCGAAGGGGTAAATATTCCCTCGAAATAAAATCTTATTCTTGACACTTTTCGCCATCATGTCCAGTTCACTTAACCTGTTTTAGATTGAGTTGGGAGGTGCGAATTTTTCCCTTTTTACACGACCAAACTTCATAACATCGTAAACTCTTTTTTTAATCTTGTTTTTACTGATTTTTTAAATCATGAAGGGATTTTTAGTGGACCAGTGTAGTTTTAAGTAAATACTTTGGACAGTCCATAGCGTATGTAATGTTATTCATGAATTATGATTTTGAGTGTGTGCATCAATCTTATATAAGATTATTTATACCAATGAATAGATTTGTATTGCTTATTAACGCATTGATAATAATCCGCTTAAAGTAACTTGCAGCCATAGAGGACACAAGAGAACTCGATATCTTTGCATTTGTTTTCGAATAATATATTCACGGACATTAAGGTCCAAATGTCGTTCAATATCATATTCACTCAACCCTCGAGTAACATAACCCGAAGGGGAATTTACAAGTGATAAGAGATTAGTTAACAGGAAGATCAAAACCCCCGAATACTTGGGAAGTGGCGACCCTTCAGTGACGGTAGCCATTGGGCTATCAAGAGAGGCATAAGTTAATACCAACTCTGTCGAACATATGCCTGTCGAATTCAGGTTTTTGTGCTTAGAACTGATATCAGTCCACCGCCACACGATATATAAGCATTTATTTATTTCAGATGTGCATTCAAAGTGTATGGGCTAAAACTTTTGTTCCCCATTAGTTTATTTCCTTTATTAATTAAGTTTTTGAAATGACATAATTTTTTTGTTTCAAAACTATTATATAGTTCCTCACTTATTTCTCTTATTATTTGATGTTGTGGTCTGTTGTATGCAAGACGTTATGGGTGTTAAATGTTAGTACATTTTTCGGCATTCCTGAGTTTCTGAAATAGAAAAATAATTTTCATTTCATTCACGGTAATGTGTTTTTTTATTATTTCTTACTATTCTTTTCATAAGATAATTTGCCATTGAGCCAAAGTTATTAGTTAACGCGATTCTGTTCCCCATATTTTCACCAATGAAGTTTTATCTTTAGACGCAGCAGAAATATTTCTAATCAGCATGCACGTATATATGCTTACAATATATGCAAGATTTTTTACGCATGTAACTTTCATGTATTTGTAAATCTTTTTAGAGAAAATGTAATTTACATTTCAGTTATTTGCTTTGTCTCCCTTAAAGCATAATGGCACTATAGCAGGTTTCACTTAAGGTAGATTCCTGGGTGAGCCCTATGCCTGCGAGACGTTTGTTTGGCGGCTGCTGATTGGGTGGGAGCTGCCTACCTCCCAGTACCAGCCAATCAGCGGCCGCCAAACAAATGTCTTGTAAGCACAGGGCTCATTCAAGAATCTACCTTAAGTGAACCAGTTATAGGTTTTATCATCCTTTGCGTTTCATGCCTATTCAAGATATAAGGTGAACTAATCTCTAATTTTTGTTACCACACTATACCTCCGCGGATTATTATGTGCCAACAGATGTCTTATCATCATCCTTCCACATAGAAGATACGCACAGCATAGCTTTGCAGTTCTCCATAATTATATTCTCAAGCATATCGTGGAAAAATTTGTTCATGTCTTCATGTAAAATTTTAGGGAAGAATGGAAGTGACACGATATTACCGGGAAGTAAATTTGTTGATATTTATAGGCAATGGATACACTTTCGATCATTTTTTTTTTACTTGGAATTGTATGTGCAATTTCATGGCTTCATTAATTCGCAAGTTTTTCAAGTTAGATGACTGGGGGTTGGCTTGAAGAATAGTCACATTCCCGCTCTTTGGAAATCGAAGTTCTCATAAACAGATTAGGAATATATGGAAACCAGCTTCAGTAACTTATTATCTTCGTGCCATTTCATGATGTATTGTCAGCAAAGGAGTTATTTTTACTTGTGTTCATACGTCGCTAACTTTTCCAGGGTTTTGTTTTTGTTATGTGATATACGACTAGTTTTCGCTCTCCTAATTCGAGTTGCTCCTATTCGTCATTTTTCATCTTTGTAATGATTCATCTTGGTGTTAAAACTAAGCAATGAATTGAGAATATTTAATAGAAGGTGTTTTGATCGTAATTCCTTTCTTTGGTTAAAACCTTGGAATTTTAAAAGCATATTTTGCAGTAGTGCACTAGATGGTTCTCTTTCAGCCATTTCATAAATAGGCTGCGCAAATGTCAAGCTAGCTTAACTGATATGTTTTTTTTTCGTCTTTTATGTATGTGCGCATGTGTATCGCATAAACTTTTCACGTTTTCGTCTTCTCCAGAACCATCGGACTATTTGCAGCCAAACTTGGCACAACACAGTTTGTAAATGAGGTAGATAAATTAGAAGTACCATAGTGAAATAGGTGTGTGTCGACCACGTTTAAACTAAGCGAATCGATTTAATTTGTGAAGAATCATTTGTCTGTACTCACTTTGAATTAAATCCGTTCAAACTGACGGAGCCATACTGAGTTAGTTGTCAATACCCAATACATATGATTGTGAACGAAACCAGTAAGGCGGTATGGGAGAGCCACAACCACGGTATATGCCAATACCTGATGATCATCACAGGAAGGAAATAACAAAAACATTTCTCTAGAAATATAGTGTTCCAAACTTTGTGGAAAGTATTGACTGCAAGCATTGTCGACTGAAATTCCCACCTGACGTAGGCTCACTTTTCGATGACAAAGGATCTCACCCTGTTGCACTAAAGGGTGTTGCTGATGCCAGGTGTTATTGTAGTTATGTTGATGTAGGGACATATTGTCATTGATAGTACAGTATTCAATGGCACAGATATGGGTAGGTCATTTCTCTCAGTACGTTTAGGTATTTCTCAGCCTTTTAAAATGACAAATACTGCAATCAATGTACCATTCGATCTCACAGAAGATGATATTTTCATGAACTCTGATGTAGATTACTCCAAAAGAGTCTGCTGTTACAGAAAGTGTTGTACTGAAAACAGCAATGGAGTCAAGCATTGATGTATCTGAAGCAGTAGGTTAAAGTATCTGCGCGTCCCTCATAAATTAATACAGAAAGAAAAAATTGCAACTCTGGTGACATTCGTGATAGAGTTTATTTCCACAATTCAGCCTTGAGCCTGACGCCAGAACGAAGTGCTAAACTGACAGTGGCCTATGTCAGTTCTTGAAACTATGAACTAATATTTTCTATCGCCACGAGGAGCTGTCGAGTCGCAGGACAGAATGATGCACTGAAACATATGTCTTCAATATGCAGTGAATAGTAAACTTGTTAAATCGCCTGTGCGTTTCTTATCAGTAGCAGTCACCTTCCATGAAGCAGCTATTGCATCCTGATCTTGGTGTATAGGATCGCATGTTGCTCTCGTACAAAATTGATCAGGACGGTTGGTAGCGTGAAGTTTTCACCTCCGTGATTCGCCGTGAGGGATGAAAAATCGGCCCAGCAGAACCAGTGACTTGAATCGAATTGACCCTGCATGATTCGAATTGATTGGATTCAGCAGAGGTGAACGCCTCCGATGAAGTTTGTGTGGCTAATCAACACGCATCGTGAATCGTGTTGATTTCAGTCGATGGGATTCGCTTGTATTAATGCGGTCGTTGTTTAGAAATGTTCTTGTCTGTTGTCTGTAATTGTTGGGTCAGAAATTATACTTAATAATACTTGTGTGTTAGTTTCCTTTTGTATGGGAAATTTTTGTACCACAAAAGTTAGAAAACCTTACAAAATAATATATTGGGGAAAATGTACATGGCTCCATTTTGTCATATTAATAAACAATTATCTTCATAAGTGTAGATTCCACTGAAGCCATTGACCCACATCGTCTGTAAATGATATTTACGAGGAATAGTAGACAGGAACGGAAGAATTAAGCGGAAAGCCAAGACATACCGAGATTATTATAACTAGAAAACTTTGAAGGCATAACAGACGAGATGTGTTGGATCAAGAGAATTGAAATCTAACAGAAAAATCAGCTGAAGACTCAGCTCTTTTCACTAGAAAAGAAAGGTGAAACCCACTAGAACAACAGAGACTGATTTTTGAAGATAGAGAAATTGAGAAAAAGTCTATTGACATCAGGCAGTTGTTTTTTCTCGATGATTCACTTTATAGGATATTTGAATGCCTCTTTCTTGGACAAAATTTTCGCTTTCCAAGTGGACGTAAGGGATGGAAATAGTTACGTTAAGAGATCCATTAGACAGCTGCCCACTCCACTGACTGGATGGCTAATGATGCAGGAGGCTGTCAAACCTACACATTCGTTGAAGGGTAAGATCTAAGAGAAGGACACTCATTTCGTTTAACCAGATTCAACCTCTTACCAAGCCATCTACAAAATTATGATGTTGTATACGTTGAGTGTATTTGGATGCAAAACAACAGTTATTTCTCTACTAATTATCTCTTTTACCATTTTAATTTTTATCACTCTTCCAAGCCTGTAGCAGAGTATTGATAAGGTTTATATGTCATCTCTTATTTCTATCCTTATATTCCTAGTAAATCGCTTTTGTTATTTGCTATGCCGCATACCGTCATGTAGAGAAGATTTTTAATTGGAATGAAGTGGCAGCCTTTAAGTCGTAAATTATCACGTATAAAATAACACATACACATACACACACACACACACACACACACACACACACACACATATATATATATATATATTATATTATATCATATATATAATATATATATATAATATATATATATTATATATATCTTTATATATATATTTTATATTTATATTTATATATGATATATATTTATATATATATATATATATATATATATATCTATATATATATATATATAATATATATATTCATATATTTTTGTTAATTTTGTGATAGTCATAGACTTATGACCTCGCGTCTTGATTGAATTATTCGTGCATGTCTAAAAAACATATTGATCAGGTTTGAAGTTTTAAAGTGGGTGATTAAAATAATTTTTTCGTTAGATTTTTTTTACCACAAGCCATAGATGGAAGCTCTTTTGAGTAAAATGTTAAAATGATACATAATTTGTTTTTACTATTTTCTCCTACTTTTAAACACCAATCTCGTGTTCGACATCAGAATTTAACGTTAAATTGAAATTAGTTAAGGTTAAAGCACTGGAAAATAATATTCTTATACCTCAGCGTAATGTCCCCATGTATTTTTGTTAACGGCTCTCTTGAAACACCCTGATGCCTTCATAAAATCAGGGGTCTGACACTTCGGTATCTATTTTATCTCTGCATGCCTGTGTAGTGGTACGCATTCGTCTGTCTGTCATTCCGGGAGAGAGAGAGAGAGAGAGAGAGAGAGAGAGAGCGAGAGCGATGAGAGAAAGAGAGGGAAGACGAGATAGAGAGAGAGAGAGAGAGAGAGAGAGAGAGAGAGAGAGAATAATGGTATTCAGGTACTTTCATGTCGCTTCATTTAAAACGTGTTTTATCTCGCTTGGAAGCGTAAGAGCATCCTCTCATTAATTGGATCTCCATCCCACTGAAAGAAAGCTGAGTAACGCTTCAGCTCTAATGAAGGTCGTAAGATCTAGCTGCAGCTATGAACTGGGAACGAACGAACGTTGCAAGAAGAGAGAGAAGGGGGTTGGGGGTTCGGGGTTTGGGGTGGGGGTGGCCTGGTTGAGGTGGGATAGTAATAAAAGGAGATGCATTTCAATAGAGGCACCATGCAATACCGTAACCCTTTTTTTTTATCTCGGAAAGACTATGATGATATATTGAGTGTTCGTGTATCGGGGCAATCACTTGATGCTGGGAGAAGAACAATGGGGGCAATATTTACATCGAGTGATAGAGGAAAGCGCTTGCTTTCGGTATACTTTCCTTTTTTTTCCTTTCTTTCTTTCCTTCTTCTTTCTTTTCCCCACCTCATCGCTGTCATATTTTTCGGTATTTTCTCCTCCCTGCCCTTTCAGTGGTATGTTTGAACAGGATATATATTTGTGGCTTCGTTCAAATAGAAATTCCCACTTTCTAGAAGATTAGAGGATCCATTTATTAATATTGTGCGTTGATGGCTGTAATGGGACGATGCAGGAATAAAATTGCTATAAGTTTCTATAAATTTAGTAGTTAGCAGGAGCCCAAAGTTCTCGAAAACTACAAATCTTGTTCTTTTTAAAATTAGATTAGTTTTAAATTTTGGTGAAATTCTTATTTCTTAAAAAAAACGTCATTTCAACCGATATTGCTAGTCGGTAATTTACTTACATTAGTCATAATAATCAGTTTAATGGCATCCTTAAAATACGATTAACGATTGGCATACGACTGCCAATAAAGGATTATTCTGTGAAGGAAATGGTGAAAATAAATTTAGCAAACGATTGAGGCGAAGAATCTCATAAGATCATGTTTTAAGATTTTTTTCTTTCGCCTTTTATAGATTTATTTACATTAGTAACCCACCGAATTCGGGGTCTCGTGGCGGCTTTAGAAGATTGAATCTTTCTTCATTTGAGTTTTGCTTTATAATCGTAGCGAACTGAGCCAGAGTTACAAAACACAGCAGCTGGGACATTTTCTATAGTGGAAATCAAAATGTACTTCTTTCGAACTGTACTGTGGTTAGAATGAAGCTTTTAAGTGAATGAAGGTTTGTAAGTTACTGTGAGAAATAGGTTGATTGTGGTATCAAGTAAAAACAAAGGACTATTTATACCTTAAGGTAACAGAATCTAAGAACAAGTATTAAGATCGGAATTGAAGGGCAGGCTAAGTTCAGTAAACTACGTTATGTTTAATGTTGTTCGTGCATTACTCGCGTTTTGATTTGGAAGTATAAATTAATATTAAATAAGTGTATTAAATGGAAACTCGTTTTGTTGTGATAAGGTTTTCTTGGCCGTTGCACTCTTTATTTAGTTTTTCATGTCTAAATTTCTTAGGAAATTCAAAGTGAGATCAGAGATCATTTGTATTTAAAAACACGCCTAAGTGAGATCAGAGATCATTTGTATTTAAGAAAACGCCTTATATTTAGTTTTCACTATCCTTTTTTTTTTTTTTTTTTTTTTTTTTGTCGTGGGTATTAAAAAGGTTATGTAACTTTATGTATGAAAGAATTTTTCTTTTCATTCGAGCAGTTTTCGTTGAGGATGATGTCGAATGTAATGTTATTTACACGTTTACCGATTTCTTAGCTTGGTAACCATGCGAAAATAAGCATTAAAATTCATTTATTTAAAAGCTTTGAAACGAGAGTATTTTACCGTCAACGTCAGTTTCCTGGTGACCTGTCTTCTACTGTTGAATGTAGACCTTCAATAATGTCTAGGTTAATCATAATTATAAGATTAAATTTTGCTTATACCTCAAACAATTGTGTATTCTGTGTTGGCAATGTCTTTATTATCCGAGATTAAATTTGTAACAATAACAACTGGGACGGAACAAATGTCAATAAAAGAACGGGGTGATTGATTTGTCAATATTAAAAAGTAATTAGAGAATGTAAATAATTATTGCGGTTGGTGGAAAAGAATGAATTACACGTCAAATAAAGTATTGTACTGGGAAACAAAATTAATCGCATTTCAGAGTTTTTTTTTTTTAACAATTATTGTAGAGAACACCTTGACCAGGTAATTCTTGAATGAATAGGCATAAAGGCAATAAAAGAATGGAGGAAAGATAATTAATTAGTAGCTAAAAGTAAGTTTCACTAATCTAAGTTTTGCTGTAAAAATTACTTGAGGGTAGCAGAATAGAAAATTGTGTCTGACAAGTAGTTATGTTATGAACATCAGTGCCTCTTCATAGATTTGTTACAGATTTGAAGTGCTCTTTGCAGTTCATTTAGGTTGTGATATGCTGTAGTTGTTGTAACATGGTGTGAGTCGATGCCTTTTGAACTTGACTTTGCAACCGTATATTTTTTCAATATCTTTCTTTTCATAATACTGTGTTTATGTAATAAGTACCAGAGAAAATTGATATTTTGCTAGATAATTCAGATTCCTGCACTCATGCACATAATACGTACTGCATATGTTTGGGGTGAAACTTGTTTAAAACCGGATTATCAGTGTCAAAGGATGCTGCTTTTGTATCCAGTATAAGCAAACCTTTTCGACGAAAAAATTGTTTCTGGTAACATATGCAGACAGTCTTCTTAACGAGTTAGTTACGAACACCTTGTATATTTAAAACTGGCCATAAGCCCACACTCAAAAAATGTTTTAACAGTTTTAACATTATACACGATATCGGTATGTTCAGTTGGAAATGTTCATTTAGACAATTCCAAACATTTCTCAAATTTTGGATAGTGTTGGAAATTTTTCCACCTCTCAGAATTTTTCACACTTTTTTATTAAAGTTCTAATTTTCAGTAACTTACTATCCTTGATCAGTACCAACAAGGTTTCCTTAGGTGAATTAATAATAAGCTGGAATTTGAGGAAAGAGCAAACGGAAGGTGGTTATGCACTTTTATTCAGATTTTCCATCAGAAAACCCTTACTTTCTAGATCAAATTAGGCAAAGGGCAGACCACGATTCTTGTGTTCTTATTAAGCATAAGGTGGTCTTATGCCCTCACGAGCGCTTTCTTGCTGCAGAGGAATCATTGAAGTCATTAGTTGTGTGAAATATTAAAAGTGAATAATAGTATTGCTCTTTTGCTTCTTCCAGAACAATTAGGGCCATGTCCCCTGGTAATCTTCGTCAAAGGAGACTCTCGGGTAACCGTAGGGCAGGAGTGGCCAGACTTTTGGACTCCGAGATCTACTCTAAAGACAAACTCTTTTACGATCTACCATACCACATAATCACATATTATTACGTAGGAAAAAAATTTCAAATAGTGCCATAGTACGATAAAACATGAGTACATTTGCCTCACACACACACACACACATAAATATATATATATATATATATATATATATATATATATATATATATATATATATATATATATATATGTACTGTCTTATTTTTGTTTGTTTATATAGGATTGTGGGGGAACGGCGATATCGACCAAACAAGTGGCCGCGAGTGACTGTTTGGCCACCTCTGCCGTAGGGCGACATCGGGACCCTTAGACTCGTTGCTTACTGACTGACACAGGTCAGTTCTGCCGTTTCATCCGTTTGGCCAATTTCTATTTTGAAAAGAAAATGAGCCACATTGAAGAAGAATAAGAAAAAAAACTTTCCATGTGTTTTCCGAAAAACCAGTGGTCGCACTCGCCCTCATTCTGGCAAGTTCTAACGGGGTGGGGGGTGGGTTGGAAGGGGGCGGGGGGGGGGGGGGGGGGTCGCAAATTTAGAGACAGGCAAAGATAGAGAATTATTCTCAACTAGTAATATCCTTTTCTGTTTAAATATTAGCTGAGACATTTCTCTCATTTATTTAGTTGAAACCCAAGGGCCCATTTTTCTTCGTGAGTAAACTGGATGTTAAGTAGATAACCCAGTGGGTATAACTTCTGTGGTTATCTTTCTACTCCTGTATGATTCCAGTGAAAGATAAGATTATGAGTTGAGTATCGGATAATGGCTCTTTATTCTCAGAGAAAGGTATTAAAGCTGGAACCATACGCAGTTTCTTTTTATCACTTTCAAGCTTGTAAAGGCTGTTTCAATAAATATATGTTTTTGATATTCTAATAAGGATGTTCATTTATGATTAAACCATAGAAGGTTTAAAAAATAATTCTGAATTTTTTACGAAAAGGTAGGGTGTTGAAATTATCATGAAAATTTGGCAGCATAGTGGAATTGTTAGTCCTTTGTTGCGAATTTAACTACGCATTAATATTAATATGTTTTATTATTTCGCCTGTTTTTTGTGAAAATAGCATCACTCTTAGATTTTAATGAACTTACTGAAATGCAGTTTGTCCGGTCTGTAAATTTACTGAAAGGATGGCCGTCATCTTTCATAATTCGGAACTGATCTTATGATTTCAGGACTGTAAAACTTATGATTTATTCAATATGTTAATATATTGTTAGAACAGAAATTATATCTTGGGAATATCAGTAAGCCACTAAAATAACTTAAATTATTTTCGTATCCTGTTACATTGCTATCATTTATTCTCAGCCGTTGCATGGTACCGCGTCAAGGGTGGAAATTCAGAATGGAGGTTCTATGAATTTTTCTTCTTTGTCTTTGTTCCTTGTTACTCTTCCCTGCTCATGCATTCACCAGTTCATGAAGTTGCCTCTCTTCTTATAAAATTGATGTATCCTACTTACTTTATCCTTCCTTAATATTACGGTGACATTCCGTAATGCAACGTTTGTTTATTATTATTATTATTTTTTTTTTGCTTTGTTTACATTTTAAGGAGTATTTTAGAAAGATGTGTAAATCAGTGAGAGAGAGCAGAGAGGAGAGAGAGAGAGAGAGGAGAGAGTAGAGAGAGAGAGAGAGAGAGGAGAGAGAGAGAGAGAGAGAGAGAGAGAGAGAGCATTCTTTGATTTTCGCTTTGAGCAAACGGAAAGTTGAATAAACTGTTTTGTGGTTCAAAAATCGTTTTCGTTATTGCAAACATTTCTCGAACTTTTGTGGTATAAACATTTTTCTTACGTTATCGTAAACATTTCATGAACTTTTTAAAAGTTTTTTACTTATTCTCCTATGTGTGGAAAATATATTTTGATTTTATTTGGTGAGCGTTAATTACTCCCATAATTGCATGGCTGTGTAAATCCTACTCGCTCGTATTCCCGTATATCTAATTCACAAAGTAACAACATTCCCCCCCGCCCACCCCCCCCCCCCCCCCCCCCCCCATAATAATAATAATAGATATAAAAAAAATCTGCTCCAATGAGACTGAAAATCCCCTTTACCTGTATTGACAGATCAGGTAACCCCATTTTGAATATCCGAATCTCCGTTGACAAAGGATTACTTTGATTCTTGTGAAAAGAGTTGGCATACGTTTGTTTTCGAGACCAAAGGATTTTCGGATTTGCCCCAAAGCTGATTCGTTTGGTCCTTTTGGTTTCTTTTCCAGTTTCTGAGCAACAGAAGAAATCTAGATATCTTTAATATGCCTTGTTTTTCTTTTTAGTTAATATTTATCAATAGAAATGGAGGTCATTGTCTAATCCCTTATTAAATGTTCGCAATCTATTTTTCCATTGTTTACATAAAAAGCTTTTGATGAGATTTATCTTTTCAGTGCAGTGGCACTCCAATCTGTTATTCACGTATTAGATTAATTTTTAGAAAAACTTTAATTAATTTGATTGGATCTTCCCGTCTTGAGGATTATTGATATCTCCTTATCTTTTAGACTGGCGTTCATTATATATATATATATATATATATATATATATATATATATATATATATATATATATAATATATATATTAATATATATATATATATATATATATATATATATATATATATATATATATATATATATATATATATATATATATATATATAATATATATATATATATATATATATATATATATATATATATATATATTATGTATATATATATATATATATATATATATATATATATTATATATATATATATATATATATATATATATATCATATTATACTATACTATACTATATAATATATATTATGAGTGTGTGTGTGTGCTCTTCGTTGTGTAACCGATATTAGCACATTAATTTTGGTAGTGGTTGGCAGCACTTTACTTTTAATATTCTACTGTGACTGATAAGACAACTTCTTTATTTTAATGGGTAAAGTTTCAGTCGTTTAAGATATAAATGGGCTACCTAGTAGTACCCCATATCGCTATAATTAATGGACGTTACCTAAAAAAGAATGATATATTAGAAATGTCACTAGAAGCTGTACAACTCCATAGTGGGGGAAAAAATTAAGACAAATACTTCGCGTGAAGGTTATGAAAGAATCACAATATCCACTTGATTTTAGTATCAACAGATGTCACAGGAAAACAAGTCAGAATTACAGTACCAGCCCCGTAGGAGGGTAGTGCCGTCAGTGGACCTAATGTGGTGCACTGTAAGCATTACTTAAGGTTCTTTGCAGCGTGCCTTCGTCCCCTAGCTGCAACCACTTTCGCTCCTTTTACTGTACCTTCTTTCATATTATCTTTCTTCATCTTCTTTCCACCTTCTCCCTAGCACTTGATTCATAGATGCAACTGCTTCTGAAGCCTTTTCACTCCTGTTGCACCCTTCAACCTTTTTTGCTTGTCAATTTCCATGTTCAAGACAACTGAAATTACCTTCTTTCATATTATCTTTCTTCATCTTACTTTCCACCTTCTCCTAGCACTTGATTCATAGTGCAACTGCTTTGAGCCTTTCCTCCTGTTGCACCTTTCAATCCTTTTGCTGTCAATTTCCATTTCAGCACTGAATTACCTCATAGGTCCCAGTGCTTGACCTTTGGCCTAAATTCTATATTCAGCTCAACTCAACTCAGTACCAACCGCTTCCACGTTTATTCGCGTATTGCCTATTATTATGCTGTTATATGTGTGTGTGTGTGTGTGTATGTATGTATATTTATATATATATATATATATATATATATATATATATATATATATATATATATATATATATATACACACACATACACACACATATATCCATATATCTATATATATATATATATATATATATATATATATATATATATATATAATATATATATATATATATATATATATATATATATATATATATATATTATATATATATATATTGAGAGAGAGAGAGAGAGAGAGAGAGAGAGAGAGAGAGAGAGAGAGAGAGAAACCGTTTGCTTTTCTAAGCAGCTCATATGGGATGAAGTTACTTGCTTCTAACTACAACCCATTACAGTGAAGAATCACCTGATACACAAATTCTTTGCTTAGTTGTACAGAACGTTATAGATATTTGAGGAAAAGAGACAGAGACGTCTCCCATTAGAGGGATTGAACTCAAGTCTGTCAGTGTGAGGTGCGGTTTGTACCCCTTATTAGCCTTTTATGTCTCATGATGTACCCATAGTACTCTCTTGTTGCTATAACGAGTGAGAGGGTCAGGCTTTTCAATTCCGATTATCTTACTTTTGAAACCAGTGAGCCCTTGGTGATGTAGCCAGTGAATTATTTTCCAGGTAATCAGGCCAAAATATTAACCCAGAATCGTTTCTGTGATATCTGAAGACACCCTGTAGAAAGGAAGCGAGGTTTATACATACGTAACATTGTCTCGCTAAGCTCTCGTGATTATCCAAACTTGCTTTAAGTGGTTTATTTGTGTCTTTGGTGTGTTAAGAATTAAGAATATTCTTACACCGTGAATGGGTAACAACGCTATTAACTTTATCTTGTGCAGAAGTTGAGTAAATTTATTATTTCGCCAATTTTGTTTTGCATAATTTCGCCTGTATTGTGTCCTCTACGTTTATACCTAATCCTGAGAGGCGTCTCCACATATATTCCACGGCAGGCAACGAAAGGAGATAGAAAAATAAATCCACCAAAGCTGCAGCTTGCGGTACGATTCTCATTGAACCTTTTTCAGAAAAGTCTCGAAGTTTTCTTTTTCTTCCTCGTGTGTGTGTGTGTGTGTGTGTGTGTGTGTGTGTGTATGTCTTGAAATTTTGTCGGAGTTCGGAGCGCCATCCCTTGAAGCATATCCAAAGCCTTGGGAGGAATTTTGCTCAACATATATATTTTCCTGCTTTTTCTCGTTTGCCTCTCCTTAACGACTCAAACATTCCGAAAATGAACGAACCGAATACTTTCACTCAATCCTGTGTTTATTTTAAGTTTTATCATTTTTCTTTTTCCTTTTGAAGGTTGGTTAATCAACAAAAGCCGGGCGCACGAATATTCATGGCGGTGGGATAAGAATACTGTGTCTGCCTCAGTGAAATTCATGGTTTAATTTTATGAAACTCATACCTCCTCCTTTTTACTCTTGAATCAAAATATTTGCTCTCCAAGAAAACCTGAACTTTAAATTTACTTTTGATTCATGCACATGAATATTTACTTTATTTTATATAGCGTATTCATAACCCCATTGGTAAGAATATTTATTAAGCAGTCGCTGTGTAATTTACCAGGTCTAATGATATTAGAATTTTTTTTATTATCCATTCACTTTTGGAAAAAGCTTGGTTCGATCACGGTAAATAGATTTCAGATTTTTTCATGTCTCAAACTGAAGCTCTTCCTTGTAAAGAAAACACCGCACTCTTCTGTTTACTCCAGTTTGGCTAATGTAGAAATTCTGATGGTTTTCCAGATATATGTTTAAGTATATTTCAGTGTGATTTGTTTTGGGTACCGCAATTTACATTTGCACAACATAAATAGCAAGTAACAGTTATATTTTGGTCAGATATTGATAAAATGCATAATTTTTTTCAGCTATTTTATCTTTGCTTCCCAATGTGTTCTTGAAAGGAAAATTATCGTTGCTGATTTTACAACTATACTACTCTTCAAATTTGAGGTTTTCTACTAAATTAGTGTAGTTTTATAAAATTAACGATTGCCAATTGGCATACAAGTTCTGTTCGCTGGTGATGTTTTGGAATGTAGTCTAACTATATGCCATGTCATTTGTGATAAGAAATATATGTACTCGCATTTTGGCCAATTGATTCTTATTACAGAAGTTATTGAAAATTGATTCCTATTATCGAAGTTACATTTGTTTTTACAAAGAAAACTATTCAAAGCGCGAGCAGCCCCTATTTTATATAGCGTTTTAGGCAGATCAGAAACCTTCCTAGTTACTTATCATAAACTACACCTCTTGCTTGATATTTACTTCATTTCCGGGCAGATAATGCAAAATGCAAAAAAAAAAAAATGGATATTGTCTTAAGTCCTTATTGTTATGCTAAAAGGTAAATAGAATGGACAGTCACGATAAACGGATTTATAGAAAGATTGTAGATGCATATATATATGATACAAAATAAGCATTCACCATATATACATAAATAGACAATGCATAAACACACATTTCTATCCTGAACATAAAAAAAATGCAAACACATACATAACAAGACAGAAGCCTTCTTCCACAAGTCTATCTTTGGCTGATCTGCACAGACTCTGGAGCGAAGGATGTTTTCCCCTCCATTAGCAACAGATTGCCCAGATTTCAGTACGTTGGGTTTGCAACGTACTGACGTCGATTTTATGCACCGTAGCAAAAAAGGTTTTCGCCCTATTAGGCTTCCCTCTCCATCCCTGTGGAGACAGTTTCTCTCTTCATCCCATAATGGACCATTGTGCCCGTGGATAAAAATCGCTGTCTTTTTTTTTTTTTTTTTTTTTTTTTTTTTTTTTAGGGAAAATGCAATGGCATTAATAAAATTAATACAGTTTATTTTCGT